>NC_051211.1:36550152-36727652 GCF_015220715.1 Pygocentrus nattereri | reverse complement strand
ACACTTCTCTTTAGCCCCTCTCCATGGCTTTTAATTATTCTTTATTCTATTTATTGTATTTTCTTTATTATTTTCACCTAGTTAAATACTTGTTAATAGTCTGTGTGTTTGTCTGGTCTGTTCAGTATGATACATGTCATACATGTCCATCCACCATGTGGAACATACTGTAACCTGACAGACCAAGTCAGACGCTCGCAGTAAAAAAACAAGAAATTAGATTTTAATTGTAAAGGGCCTGACAAGAATCATAGTCGGTGAACATGCATGGGTTAAATCCAAAATGCTAAAAAGACAAAGTGCACGAACTTAACCGAGGCAACCAAAACTAAAAAGGACAAAGGCAAAGTTAAGGTAAATTCAGTAAATCCAGAATCAGCATCCAATACACGGAATGGCAAACAATACCACTCAATAGCTCTAAAAAGAGAAGCAACAACTCACTGCCCTTTTAAACTAAACTAAAACAGGTCATACGCAGAAGACGGGTACAACATATCAGTACTGGAGTCAGAGCCGGAGGGATGCATGTCACACACAGTAAAGTGATTTTTATTCTGATTCTGATTGTAGAGAAATGTCATGATGAATGACCTGATAAAAATTCTTAAAAATGACTTAGCATAAAATATTTTTTACATTAACTTGCATTGAAAATGAAGCAAGTTTTTAGCTTTTCCTGTTAATTTACCTTACTGGGGATGCTTATTGTAGGCCAAGTAAAATGACAAAGTGGAAGTGATTGGGAACGACAGCAGCTCAGCCATGTAAAATGACAGGGTCAGCAGATGTGCATTGTGTGCAGAGGTCACCAACTTTCTAAAGAGTCAATCGCTGCAAACCTCCGAACTTCATGTGGCCTTCAGATTAGCTCAAGAAAAGCATAGAGAGCTTCATGGAATGGGTTTCCAAGGCCGAGCAGCTGCATCCAAGCCTTACATCACCAAGCACAATACAAAGTATCAAATGCAGTGGTGTAAAGCGGCACCACTGGGCTCTAGAGCAGTGGTGACGTGTTCTCTGGAGTGACGAATCACACTTCTTCGCCTGGCTCGACCCCTTAGTTACAGTGAAAGGAACTCTTAGTGCTTCAGCAGACCAAGAGATTTCATGCTCCCAACTTTGACCTGACAAATTTGCTTCTGGAAGAATGGTCAAAAATTCCCATAAACACACTCCTAAACCTTGTGGACAGCCTTCCTAGAAGAGAGGAAGCTGTTATAGCTACACAGGGTGGGCCATCATCATATTAAACCCTATGTATTAAGAATGGGATGTCACTCAATTTCATATGTAGAGGCAGACGAGTGAATACTGTTGGAAATATAGTGAACTTTATTAGTTGTGCTCCACTCTGCTTATCGCATTTTGTCCATATAATGCAGGCCTAAGAGATTAAAAAAGGCTTCATCAGTATTTCACATTGTGCCTCTGGTGTAGGAAAACACAGTAACACATACATGTGTCCTGCAGGTGGAAGACATGATTTATATCCTAGGTTGATTCACAAAAGCAATGTTACCTTAGTTGCTAACTGCAACAGCTACTTCTTAAGCATGGTTGTTTTCCTAACTGACCAAAAACTCCAAGGACACCATTGTACAGGGCTAAAACAATCATTCAAATAACCAAATCCAAGTCTCGACATCCAGGAAACAACGCTAACACGGCTGTTGTTAAGAGCAGAAATTACTGGAATACTCAGGTGCATCTGCTGACCATTCAAATGAGATGCATATTAGGCGCTGGGCTATTTTCTCCTATTTGCACTGTTCACATTCAGAGCCTAAAACAGTCCCCAGAGTGTAAAAAGAAAAACACTGCTGTTGCTTTTAAGACTGGATTAAAAATGTTATAAAATTCTATTTTTACATTCCATATTTCTATATTTTAATCATTCTCAAAGAATTTTGAAAACTTTACAGTAGAGATTTGTTGCATTTACTGAATGAAGGCCTTTAAACACTGAATCATGTCCACTGACTACATAATAGTTGTAATAATAATAACAACAAAACTTCTGATATACCCTTGAGAGGGTATAACTTTTTCATCCTTCCAATCTTAAAATCACAACACAAGCTGTTCGCAAAGGAGTCAGAGGCTCAAAAAGACACGAACATACTCACGAGAAACTATCCAAATACAGCTTAGCTCCCTGCAAATTTCTTTCTCGTGCATCTAAAATGGTAAAAGGAGATATTTCTGAGGAGACTTGATATGAAATTGTTGACTTGCATAATGAACAGAGAAAACAGGACTCCTAACCATGCGAGATCTGGCAGGCCACCTGGTAGCTCCACTCTTGCTTGGAATTTTACCAAAAAAAATTCACAGGTGTTTCCATCTTTCCATTCACTGTGAGAAGCCAACTTAACACTGAGTCTAAAAGGATGTGTAGCTGTCAAGAAGCTGTTATTAAGAAAAGCAAACTGATAAAAAAGAAGAACATCTGTTTTATGGGCTGATAATTCTAAATTTGTGATTGAGATTGTTTGGATTGTGAGAAGAAAACGTGACCAACTTCTAAGACTGAACTTTGGAGGTGCGGAAATACAGATTTCCATGAAAAACTGAAAGCAAGTCTTCTGAAACTAACAGAAGGTATAATAAAGATCAAAACACATTAAATACTAAAAATATTATACTATATTTACTAGATATAGTATACTAGATACTATATTTAGCGGCTGAAGCTTCTATGTTTTTGTTTGTTTATTTATTTAAATGCATGTTTAGCTTTTTTCCTGATGCTGATGCTGTTCACAATGTATGTATCTGTTGACTGCACTGTGCTTGACTAAATGTACATAAGTGGCATAATTATAATATTTTTACATAGTGAAGTGTACAACCCATGACCCAAAAGGATGAGCGGCTTAGAAGATCTGAAGTGTACAACAACTTCAGGCAACGATCATGTTTGGAGTGTAAAGGACTTGCCTGATGTCACATCTAATACCAATTACATACCAAATACAAACTACACCAAATATGAACTGTTCACCACTCATCCCTCCCTCCTTACTATGCAGAACTACACTGCTCAAAAAAATAAAGGGAACACTTAAACAACACAATATAACTCCAAGTAAATCAAACTTCTGTGAAATCAAACTGTCCATTTAGGAAGCAACAATGATTGACAATCAATTTCACATGCTGTTGTGTAAATGGAATAGACAACAGGTGAAAATTATTGATTTGATCATCGATTAGCAAGACACACTCAATAAAGGAGTGGTTCTGCAGGTGGGGACCACAGACCACTTCTCAGTACCTTTCTGCTTTCTGGCTGATGTTTTGGTCACTTTTGAATGTTGGTGGTGCTTTCACACTCGTGGTAGCATGAGACAGACTCTACAACCCACACAAGTGGCTCAGGTAGTGCAGCTCATCCAGGATGGCACATCAATGCGAGCTGTGGCAAGAAAGTTTGCTGTCTGTCAGCGTAGTGTCCAGAGGCTGGAGGCGCTTTAGGAGACCGGCCAGTACACCAGGAGACGTGGAGGAGGCCGTAGGAGGGCAACAACCCAGCAGCAGGACCGCTACCTCCACCTTTGTGCAAGGAGGAACAGGAGGAGCACTGCCAGAGCTCTGCAAAATGACCTCCAGCAGGCCACAATGTGCATGTGTCTGCACAAACGATTAGAAACCGACTCCATGAGGATGGTATGAGGGCCCGACGTCTACAGATGGGGGTTGTGCTCATAGCCCAACACCGTGCAGGACGCTTGGCATTTGCCAGAGAACACCAGGATTGGCAAATTCGCCACTGGCGCCCTGTGCTTTTCACAGACGAAAGCAGGTTCACACTGAGCACATGTGACAGACATGACAGAGTCTGGAGACGCCGTGGAGAGCGATCTGCTGCCTGCAACATCCTTCAGCATGACCGGTTTGGCAGTGGGTCAGTAATGGTGTGGGGTGGCATTTATTTGGAGGGCCGCACAGCCCTCCATGTGCTCGCCAGAGGTAGCCTGACTGCCATTAGGTACCAAGATGAGATCCTCAGACCCCTTGTGAGACCATATGCTGGTGCGGTTGGCCCTGGGTTCCTCCTAATGCAGGACAATGCTAGACCTCATGTGGCTGGAGTGTGTCAGCAGTTCCTGCAAGATGAAGGCATTGAAGCTATGGACTGATTCGCCCATTCCCCAGACCTGAATCCGATTGAGCACATCTGGGACATCATGTCTCGCTTCATCCACCAAAGCCACATTCCACCACAGACTGACTGTCCAGGAGTTGGCGGATGCTTTAGTCCAGGTCTGGGAGGAGATCCCTCAGGAGATCCCTCCGCCACCTCATCAGGAGCATGCCCAGGCATTGTAGGGAGGTCATACAGGCACGTGGAGGCCACACACAATACTGAGCCTCATTTTGACTTGTTTTAAGGACATTACATCAAAGTTGGATCAGCCTGTAGTGTGTTTTTAATTTTGTGTGACTCCAAATCCAGGCCTCCATTGGTTAATAAATTTGATTTCCATTGATGATTTTTGTGTGATTTTATTGTCAGCACATTCAACTTTCTACAGAACAAAGTATTCAATGAGAATATTTCATTCATTCAGATCTAGGATGTGTTATTTGAGTGTTCCCTTTATTTTTTGAGCAGTGTATAATTGTCCCTCAATAAGTGTTGAAGACCCCACATTCTTAAAGAATTACGACTGTTGCAATGTCAAGCTTGTCACAATAGAAGAACCCTTTTTGGTGCTATATAGAACCATCTACAGCACATTGTCCATCTTTCATGATGAAAGAACCCTTTAAACATGCAAAGGGTTCTTTCAGTGTTCACGGTTCTATATAGAGCCATTTTCTTTATTAAAGAACCCTTGAAGAACCATCTTTTTTAAGAGTGTACAACCATAGTAATGGAGAGAAAAGAAAGAGGAACTATGCTAATGTGACTGAGCTGAAAGAGGCAGAGAGCAGCGTAAAATCTCCAGCACCCCTGGCTGGCACCCTCGATAGAAGCTTAATCACTACTGGAGCTTTGAGTCTCCAGCCAGGATTAAAACTCAGGACCATATGGAGCCATTTGAAGGCTTTTAGTCAACTTGGGAAGACGACTTCATTTGGGGCACATACGCTGACACATCTCACTTTTTTTTCCATGCTTTTTTCATTTCTGACTTTGAAGCAAACTCAAAAAAGTGCAGATTAGGGACATGATTTATTTTGATATTTAACTGTAAGAGGCAATGAATGGATATCTGGTTAACCTCAGGGAAGGAAAAAACACAATAAAAGTTGCAAAAAAGTGCTTTGGCCAAAACTGATGTAGAGCTAGAACTGGACTCCTCGTTGAGGTGATAGCATTAGTATTAAGAGCTAAATAAAAACCAATAGCACAAACATCTAACTCCAAACAGAGGAATACATATGAAAATGTAGATTTATAACTATTTTATTATAAATTTTTATATATTATTCAAAAAAGTGGAGGGAGTTGGTAGTTTTCATGTTGGATGAGTAACAGAGACTTCGGATGTGAGCTAAAACTACAGCTAACTAACAGCACACTGTACACTGTACATCTTACACAAGGTCTTTTCTCCTCAGTGGACGATGTGCCAACAGGTCAGTTGGTCAGAGAAATATATTTCCACTGCTTCTAGATCTAGCTAACGTCAGCTTGTGTAGTTAGCCCAGTTAGCAATAACGGAGTGTTACACCTTCCTTCAATCATCTCCTTAATAGCATATCCTTAGTGATGCACTCATGTTCAGGCACTCGTATTTCAGTGTGGCACACTGTAATATACATAATTAGTGTTATGAGCAAAATCGTAACATTTACAGTTGAGTTAAAATATAAAAGCAGCATTTAATTGAATTGCTGGGCAGTATATTTCCCCTGTATTCCTGTGTTGGAATGGAGCGGACAGTTAACCCAGTACTCAAGTGCAGAATCAAACCTGTCTACAGAAGTTGAATTTACACTCTTAAAAAAGATGGTTCTTCAAGGGTTCTTTAGCAAAGAAAACAGTTCTATACGGCAGCATGAATACTCAAAGAAGCCTTTGCCAGATTAAAGGGTTCATCATCATAACCATCATCACCACTTTTATTTATATAGCACTTTTCCCATGCTCAAGGACGTTTTACAACAAAAAACATCAACACATCAAACAATACCAAGGACAATACAGGGAAACATTCAATTATAAACAGAACAACGCTAACACAGTGAAAACAAGTCTTTAACAGAGATGAAGATAGAGAGATTGCATCCCGAATAGACTGTGGGAGAGTATTCCATAACTACATTAAATGATCGACCATCCATAGAAACCAATTTAAATCTAGGAACATGAAGAAGGCCTAGATTTAGCGATCTCAAAGTACGGGATGGGACATGTAGATGAAGAAGCTCTGCCAAGTACTGAGGAGCCAGACTGTGCAGAACTTTATATGTTATAAGGAGGACTTTCTACTAAATACGGAATGTAATGGGCAACCAGAGAAGACTCTGAAGGACAGGGGTCATTCTTTGTGGTCATTCTTTGCTGAAAAGGTGACGACCCTAGCAGCAGCATTTTGAACATACTGTAAGACTCTGAAGGACAGGGCTGCGTTTTGACAGGGAGGCCAGAAAAGAGAACACTGCAAGTTCTTCAGATTGATAGAGAATGTGTTGTATATGGTTTTATATAGAACCTCTTTGGTTCTTCTTTTGTGACAATGTCAAGCTTGTAACAAGAAGAACCCTTTTGGTGATATATAGAACCACTTTCAAAAAGTTCTATATTGAACGTCTACAGCACATTGTCCATCAATCAATTTCACCTTTGATCATGCCAATGGTTCTTTGAGTGTTCATGGGTATACACAGAAATGTTTTGCTTGCTTTTTCAAGTGTGTACACACATAAGTAAGTACAGAGTGAACATAATCACATTTAACCCTTTCTCACAGTAGCCATAAAATTCAAAGTCTGCCTGTTTTTCTGTTTAACAGATTTTGATGGAAATGGGTAAGATTTATTGGTATTATTATTTATTATATAAATGCTGTTTATGTAGAGGTGTGAACTGTGGTCACTGCAGGGGGGTTCTCAGTCCTCCATTTACATCTCTCATTAATCCTAGCAACACAACACAGAGCCACAGCATTTCACACACAGAGAGCAAACAGGGTTCTAGATAATCTGATAAGAGTCACATTATGATTTGATTACATTAACCAAAAATATCTCAATTCCAGTGTTAGAATGGCCACTAGAGAACCTGCAGAAAGAGGTTAAATACTATGGCAAAACAAAAAACGAGAGTAATGATGATCCACACAACACAAGGAGAGGTACATGAAAAAAAGCAAGAGAGGAAGAAGTTTCTAGAGGCAGCAGTTAGCACCAGCTTGTGTTCCAAGACAGACCCACAGACCTCCTCCACAGAGTTTACCATCTAAAACACCACACACTCAGCATGAATACGCCTCCACCACAGAGAGAGAGAGAGAGAGACAGAGAGACAGAGAGACAGAGAGACAGAGAGACAGACAGACAGAGAGAGAGAGAGAGAGAGAGAGAGAGAGAGAGAGAGAGAGAGAGAGAGAGAGAGAGAGAGAGTGAGAGAGTGAGAGACAGAGAGACAGAGAGAGAGAGAACAGCGAGGACAAAGAAAGAGAGAGAACAGAGAGAGGGCTGAGAGAGAAAGTAAGAGAGAAAAGAGAAACAGAAAAAGAAAGATGAAAAAGAAGAGATGAAAAACTGACAGAGGAAGAGAGTAAAAGAAGGAGAGAGGACACAGGACAGAGAAAAGAAGAAAAAAAGAGTGAGGAGAAAGAGAGGAGAAAAGGAGAGAGGAGAAAAGGAGAGAGAGAGAGAGAGAGAGAGAGAGAGAGAGAGAGAGAGAGAGAGAGAGAGAGAGAGAGAGATGGGGAAAGGAGAGAGAGAGAGATGGGGAAAGGAGAGAGAGACAAATGGTCAAAGGGTGAGAGAGAAAGAAAAGAGGAGAGGAAATAGTGAGACATGAGGAGGAGGGAGGGAGTGAGAAAGCAAAAAGCAAGGAGGAAAGGAACAGACATAACAGAAGCTCTCTAAGTCAGAGACTGGCTCTCTTTCTGCCTGTCAAAAACTCCAAAGCACAAGGTCACCATGAGCATGCAGGAAAGAGAGAGAAGGCTGTTCTGTTTACACTTACGCAACCTGATGACTAATCTAATCTCATCATCACAGGAAGTATTCAAAAAAGTAGAAAACAGTGGGTCACATCACACAAACTCACATAACCCTCTCACAAAGACAAATCACATCTCAGCCAAGACTGTCATCTATTATACATAAAGCAAGACAAGCTAATTAAGAGGGAAAAGCCGCTGAACAATTACAGCTGAAGTCTTTGAGACCATTAGCTATTCTCAGTGCTTTGATGGAAACGATGCCAGGCTCAGTCCTGTCGGTGCTTTTATCAACTGGACATTCCCCAGCACAAAGTCAACAGGAACTGCACTGAATAAACAGGAAGGCAGAGGCATCAAACAGGCTCTTGGATGAATGTTCATCAACACCAGATTCTCCATCTCTCTCCGGGGTTTGCATTAGCTCAATTACACAGGCACAGGAGCCAGAGGCCAGTCAGTCAGAGCACTAAACAAAGTCTGTCTCAGTGTTTTATACTGTAATACAGGCAGAGAGATTGTTGGGAGACAAGCAATATGGCAAAGAATATAACATCATGATACCTGAAATACACTATAGACAATACACATGCCACAATTTCTGAGGACTATGATGTTGTAACAGAAAAAATGCACCGGCAACCAGCAGTGGCACATCTTTGGTAGAATGATTTCTTTAAAATGAATCATTTGCAAAAGTAAATTATTTAAGGAAAAGGATGAAAAATAAATCTAATCAATTAAATCAAATTTCCTCTTAAATTTTAGACCAATCAAGCAATTGCTTAACAAAAGAAATGAAATCAAAATTGAAGTCTAAATTGGTCTTTTACAGTTCATCAGTAGTCTAGAGGTACCATAAATATGCTCAGAAAAGCATTTAATGACAACATTTATCATGATTACATGTTGTCATATTGCCCACCCTACCAGACAGTGAACAGAGAAACTATTAAGTTCTACAGCAACAAACCAAGACAAGATGATCTTTTAACTTGCCTGATCAAAATATCATATGACTCAAATGAATCCAATTCAATCTCTAAAGCAGCAAACGCCCTCATATGCAAAATAAGCCCACTTACAGTCAATAGCTTGGAGCTATAACTTAACACACCATTTAATAAACCTCAGACATACAAACTAAGTGGCAACGAACATCAGACCGCACCCTTCACATGGCCCACATTCAGTACCAGGATGATTCCTTGATTGAGGTGCCATTCAGTCACAAATATAAACTTTATTTTCCACTATTTTAAATAGAGAATCAAAGAAAACAAGCATTTAACCATTTAAAAATGTGCTAACCTGTCTATATATCTCAGTTATATCAAGTTTGTTAAGGCTAAATAAGTAAGGCTACACACATTTGAGTTTGGTAAGATTGAATGTGAGTTTGGTAAGACTAGTATAATTTGAGTTTGGTGAGACTAAAAGAATGCGAGTTTGGCGAGGACTTAATTAACTGTACACTGAATTCAATTTTAGTGACTTACAGGGTCTCTCAGTTCCTCTGGGTCTCGTAGTGAAGGTCGAGGCTTCACCAGAATATCCTCGCTGCCTTCATTATCTGAGGCGGTGGGGGACTCAGCAAGATCCAAGAACTCATCACGCTTTGGACCTCGGAATCTTATTTTGTCCAGCTTCTTTAGCATGTTCAACACACCAAGCTTAGGCTTTACCTTAACATGGTGTATGGTAACCCTGCAGGGACAAAAGAGGAAAGAGAAATAAACATACAGAGCAATATCCAGAGGGAACTTTTATTGCTCAAATGTTGCTCTTTGATGGCTCAGGAGTTAAAGGTGATACTCTTAAAATGTCTTAAGTGAAACAGCATTAGACAGAAAGGAGACACGGGATACAGGAGAGATAAATCAGAGATGAGCCTTTAGCTGCAGATAAAGATGAGTGTTATTTTCTAGGGAAATAGTGTGTGACTTTGTTGGGATCTCTACTAAAACTTAAAAGGAGACACGGACTACTGAACAGATTCATTCCCTCGGGGAAGTAGTTCAAAGCACATCTGACGACACAAAATGTTCTTCTGCATGTTGCATGCAGTTACACATTTCCACCAGAGATCAGAATCAGAATCAAGCGTTTTTGGCCAGGTATGCTACACTTACAAGGAATTTGGTTTCGGTTACGACAGCTCACAGTGCACAGTATCAGGCAGACATTCACATGTAGAGAATAAGATTAAATAAATATGAACTATAACAAGATAAAATAAATAAAATAAAACATGCGTTCCTACCATCACTCACTCACTCACTCACTCACTCACTCACTCACTCACTCACTCACTCACTCACTCACTCACTCACTCACACACACACACACACATACACAGTCATGCCTGTAAACCTTATAATGTGCAAAGCATGGGTCTAAAGTTAAAGTGCTGAGTGCAGCAGCAGTTAAAGGGTGTATAGTGGCAGAGAAAGGGATCAATGAGGTAACAGTCAGATAAGTGGGGTAACATGGCAGGTAAGTATGTAAGATGCTAGTAAGTAGATGTCTCCAAATCCCCAAAATCTTACATATTGCAGCTTTAAGCAAAAGTCTATTTCCACCTGACCTCATTGTTAATGTCTAGCAGAAAGCACTCAGATGTTTGTTGATTTTTCTTTCTTACAGTTTTTTTTCAGTTTTATATTATATTGGGCATGAATAGCTCACTTTGGGCCTCAAACATCTTTTAAAATGTATTTATACGTTTGGCTTTTTTGAAAAAGTAAGCTCTTAATATTCAGAAAATGTAAATTAATTCCATGCTGGTCTGAGCTGGTTTATGTTGGTCTGCTGCCATTTAGCTGGTTCATCTAGCATAGTCATGTACTTCTGTTTGACATAAGAAAATATTGAACATTTTCACACAACTTATACACTATATTTCAAAAAGTATTCACTCACCCATGTAAATCATTGAACTCAGCTGTTCCAATCACTTCCATGGCCACAGGTGTATAAAATCAAGCACCTAGCCCTGCAGACTGCTTCTACAAACATTTGTAAAAGAATTTACAGTAGCTCAGTAGCTCCAGTCGTGAAATTTCCTCGCTACTAAATATTCCACAGTCAACTGTCAGTGGTATTATAACAAAGTGGAAGCGATTGAGAACAACAGCAACTCCGCCATGTAAAATGACAGAGCGGGGTCAGCGGCTCTGCATTGTGTGCAGAGGTCGCCAACTTTCTACACAGTCAAACGTTACAGACCTCCAAACTTCATGTGGCCTTCAGATTAGCTCAAGAACAGCGTAGAGAGCTTCATGGAATAAGTTTCCATGGCCGGAGCAGCTGCATTCAAGCCTTACATCACCAAGAGCAATGCAAAGTATCGAATGCAGTGGTGCAAAGCGCTGCCACTGGATTATAGAGCAGTGCCGACGTATTCTCTGGAGTGATGAATCACGCTTCTCCATCTGTCAATCCGATGCATGAGTCTGAGTTTGAGGGTTGCCAGGAGAACGGTGCTTGTCTGACTGCATTGTGCCAAGTGTAAAGTTTGGTGGAGGGGGGATTATGGTGTGGGCTTGTTTGTCAGGAGTTGGGCTCGGCCCCTTAGTTCCAGTGAAAGGAACTGTTAATGCCTCAGCAGACCATGAGATTTTGGACAATTTCATGCTCCCAACTTTGTGGGAACAGTTTGGGGATGGCCCTGTCCTATTCCAACATGACTGCGCACCAGTGCGTCATTTTATCAGGTCCACGTACCATATAGGTTCACTTTGTAGCTCTACAATAAAGGACTGTAATTCTCCACTCACTGTCGACTCTGTTAGACACACCTGCCTTGTTGGTCCAACTTGTTGATGTAAAGCCAGAAACTGTACCTTATCTATTACTGCAGTTTGTGTTCATCATCTTCAAGTCCTTCATCAGTGGTCCCAGGATGCTGCCCAATTGACGCTGTTGACTAGATATATTTGGTTGGTGGACTATTCTCAGTCCAGCAGTGACACTGAGGTGTTTAAAAACTCCAGCACCCCTGCTGTGTCTGATCCACTCGTACCAGCACAACACACACTAACACACCACCACCATGTCAGTGTCACTGCAGTGCTGATAATGATCCAAAACCCAAATAATACCTGCTCTGTGGTGGTCTTGTGGGGGTCTACCGTCTGTAATAGTAGAACTACAAAGAGCACCTATATGGTAGGTGGAGCTGATAAAATGATGCTGAAATCATGCAAACATTTGAATCAAGTAAAGTGCATCACTGTGTTGATAATCTGGTAGACAACTAAATGCAATTCTGTCACAGAAGAATGCTATCTTAGGGAAGAGTTATCCAAAGAGGTGACCTAATTTCCCCACCATGACTGAGCTCCTTGTGTGTGCGTGTGTGTGCGTGTGTGTACGCGTGTGTGTGCGTGTGTTGTGGAGTAATGAGAGCGAGAGTGAGCGTGTGACTCATCAGACAGGGTCAAACAGAGCTATGTGGGATAAAGCAAAACTCATATTCACACAATGACAAAACACTGCTGGGTCTCCACACAGGCAACGTGCTTCATTGCAGCTAAATGACCAGACTTCCTAGCCTTGACATTTTCATACTGCTTTTTCACGTGGACCATCATGTGACAGTCAGACATCACAGACTTCAGATCTAGGGCAACAATAGCCAGTGATTACTGCAAAATAAGATAACACTTATAACACTTAATTAAATTTCTCATGTGTTTTTAAGTGTTTTTGATATCAAGATTGATGAATATTTCATTTGTTCATTTTATTATTTTGTTCTGCTTCATTTTTAATCAAACAATTTATTTGACTTGAATAAAATGCTAATCACATAAAGTGGTCTACCTTTCACAGCTGAATAACAATGGAATGACAAATAAAATTAAGGTGGTAGATTTCGAAGGAAGGCAAAAGAACCCAGTGAAAAACGCAATGACTACCTACCAGCCTAAGAACAAAATGTGCTGTCGTGTTGTTTTGATTTGTCTGTAATGATATATAACTTCTGGTGGGATTACGTGCAACTCTCTGCCCTTTAATCCCAGGGATTATGATGTACTTTACACTCCACAGGGTTAGACACAGAACACTAGGAGCCAGTGCCATCAATGCAGCTCACTCCAGCAGGCCTTTATACCCAGACATAGAGGAAACTCCTAATGCACACAATTTTCCACTGTTGTAGTAAAGTCATGTTTGGCGTCTAAAGTTTGCTTCTTTAGTGTAGCACTGGAGATACAAGCCTAAAGTAGCTACTAAAGAAATCCAAAGTTTGCCATTAAGCTGATAAGTAAGCCAATATACACATGCTTATGTGGTTTCTAACACTGTATAACATGCTGTTATATACAAAAATGTCCAAATATACTTTAGCATAGCTAGAAACAGCAGCAGCCCACTAAAAAACTACTTTTGTCCATTTACTTTATAGACTACAGTACTTTACAAAAGCCAGAGGCCAACTTTTATTTAGTTTCCAGTCAAAACGGCCATTAAGTAAAAGTTTATATAACCCATAAGATAAACCACTTGAATAAAGAAAGCCAACAGAAAGTAAGTGAAAAAACAATAGTTCCCATCATATAAACAGTACTTCATCTTTGAGAGAGAGGATTAAATCAAGCTCCACTCTCCACTTCAAATCTGAAAAATCCACAGGTGTTTCTGTCCATCCTTCCACTGTGATAAGACAAGTGAACCATATGAGTCTGAACAGATGTGCAGATGTAACTGAGAAAAGGAAACAGACAAAAAAAGGACATTTGCAATTCAAATAAAGCAGCTGCTGGTGTTCTCAAAACAACTGACTGACCACACCAGAGTCCAGACCTCAACATCACTGAATATGGTTGTATTTTCTGCTTCTCATAATCCAGATTTTCCCAAACAACTTTTTTTTCTTTGAAAAAGACAAAGCAAGCCTCCTTAAAAGAACAGAAATGGACACAATAAATACTGAAAAAAGAGCTTATAAGTCAAGTGTAACGCGGAGCGAGTTTGGCGGACGCATGTGCTGAAATAAGCAAGATTTATTAGGGGCAAATCTAGGGTCGTGGTCGAAACAGTCCAGGGTCAATGAGCCAATACGGACAGATCGTGGGTCAGACATGACAAACTATAAACAGACTCAAGCAAACAAACCAATAAAAAGACCGGCCAACACAAGGGGCAAACACAGGGCTTAAATACACAGGGAAAATGAGGGTCAGGTGAAAACAATCAGGGCGGAGTTACAAAACCAAAACAAACGCACAAGGACAAACCAAAACAAAAAGGCACATGGAGTGGGAGGAGCCAATCGTGACATCAAGACATTTAAGTTCCTTCTGAATATGTTTTCAGCTTTTTTTTCTGACCCTAAAATTAAAATAAATAATACTTTTTCAATGGATATTAAATAAACTTATCGTGTTCTCTTTTGCAATTTACTGTGCTTAAAGCTAGAGATGGCACAAAACCACTTTCTTCTAGTTCAATACCAATGTTGAAACCTTGAGTATCAGCCAAAACCAATTAGATATTTTCTCTTAAAGCATTTACAACATCTGAAAGTAGGCTATCATGCACCAACCACGCAAACGCTATACAACCCCACAGGAAGAAATGCACAGCTAATATAGTAATATCACACAATATAAGCAGGATAGATTTGTTGCATTAGTGGATCTGATTTATTTCATTGTCCCTCATTCCCTCAACATTTTCTGATGATACTGGCAGACATCATCAATACTGATAGATATGCCATCCCTAATTTAAATCCATGGCCTTCTCCTACAGACAATTCAACACTCAAAATGCTCTGTACATCACAGCCTGACCAGGAAAACAAAGAGACCCTTGTCACAAACTTAAAATCTGCACTGTGGCTATTTATGGCCAGACATGAATGAAACATCTCTCGTTGTGTTCAATACGTCACACCTTCATGGAAAAAAACAAGTGTTGATAGACCTGGCAGAAGAATGAGTTTCTCACCACCACTTAAACATGGAGATGTTCTCCAGGTGCTAGTGCTGCTCTCCAGAGAAGCTCTCATCGTACTGAGTTTAGAGAGGAAGATGAAAGCAAGAGCACTCAAAGCCTTAACAGTCCATTAGTGTGAACGGAACAATTATATTTGGCTGTCAGTACAACTTCCTTTGCAAGGATAGCGGAACATAATCAACTGTACAGAGAACTATGAAGCCTCAATTAAGGGTGGCCGATATGGTAATTATTATGATAAATTATGTTGTGATGTGTATATCTTGTCCTTAACAAACACTGATCAACTTCACATATCATTAGAAAGAAATTGAATGTAGCTGAATAAAACTTATACTAATAGGCCTACTGCCTATTTAGTCTATTTTGCTCTGGTTTTGTGAGATCACTAGTTCAAATCCTGGTCATGCTGGGGGACTAACAGAGCATAACTCATTCTATTTGCACACTGAAACCCAAAAAGCTGAGTTTTATCTTATTGAATTCATTGTTTTTTTAAATACGCTCACTCTGACATTGAGGCCTGCAACACGTTCCAAAAAATCCATTTCAGACTAGTAATGCGATGAAATATTACAAAAATATCTTAAAAAGAAACATCCAGGAAAGGCCTAGTCTTTCACGAGCAAGAATGGGTCAAGGCTCAGCACTTTGCCAAAAAGACACCAGCAAATAGTCAAACTGCTTAAGAACAACATTCCTCAATGGGAGATTGCAATAAGTGTATTTATTCCTCAGATGTAGTCATCAAAAGATTCGGGGAAACTGGAAAAAATGCAATGCCAAAAACAACAGCTGAATATACTTGACCTTTGTCACCTTGATGGCACTACATTAAAAACCAACATGATTCTCTGATGGGCATCACCACATGGGCTCAAGAATACTTTGACCAACCACTGTCAATGAACACCATTCATCACTGCATCCACAAATGAACACTAATACTGTACTATGCACGGTGAAAGCCATATTAATGTCCAAAAACACTTCTGCTCAAGCTCTTCTGAAATGTACTGATGAACAGTGGAAAAATGTATATTGTGATCAGATGAGTCAACCTTCCAGAGTTTACAGAAATAATGGACATCAGGTTCTCCAGGCCAAAGAAGAACATGACCATCCAGACAGTTACCTGTGTTCATAAGCCAGAGTCTGTCTTAGTATGAGAGGGTGTTATTGGTGGGGAACGTGTACATCTGTGAAAGCACCATTAGCACAACACATTTTGGAACAACATATGCTGCCTTCTAAACATCATCTAGTTCATGTTCATTTCAACAAGACAGCAGCAAGAAACATTCTGCATGTGTTGCAACAGCATGGCTGCAGTGTAACACAGTGCTAAACATGATTCTGTCCCAACTTCTTTGGAACATGTTGCAGGTATGATATTGGGAATTAATATGTACACACACACACACACACACACACACACACACACACACACACTGTCTGAGCCGCTTATCCTTTTGGGTTGCAGGAGCCAATCAGAGGTCATCGGGTGTAAGGCAGAACACCCTGGGAAGGTCGCCAGTCAATCATAGGGCAGACACACAGACATATACAGTCACACACATATCCATGTCTAAGAGCAATTTAGCATGTCCATTTGGCCTGACTGCATGTCTTTGGACTGTGGGAGAAAACCCATGCAGACTTCACACAGAAAAAAACCTGGTCTCCCGGTAGGGGAATCGAACCCAGGCCCCTCTTGCTGTAAAGCAATGGTGCTACCCACTGCACAAATAAACAATAAAGTGCATCATAGTATTAATACATGTCAAACAAAATGTCCTAATCTCTGCTTTCTGTTTTTGTTGGTATTTTACATAAAGCTACAGCTTTGGAATTTGGAATAGAATCTTTCTCACAT
The DNA here is from genome assembly GCF_015220715.1 of Pygocentrus nattereri. Classification (NCBI taxonomy): domain Eukaryota; kingdom Metazoa; phylum Chordata; class Actinopteri; order Characiformes; family Serrasalmidae; genus Pygocentrus; species Pygocentrus nattereri. Next base: position 36,710,675 of record NC_051211.1, on the reverse strand, counting down.
TTTTTAAAGTTTGATTTACCATGTAAACAGAGGTAAATTTTCAAAACATTCACTCTGTAGTCCATACAATCTATTTATGGAAAGCAGGCTGCAAAAACAGCACAATTTGAATTAATTGTTTTTGTGATGTCACAAAAACCAACACATCTATATCAGTTTAGCCCCATTCGCTCACACAGAAGTTAGGAGGAGAGTTTCAGTCTGGACTGTTTCCTGAATGAGGCAAATACAAGACAGCCAATCAGAGCAGAACTCACTTTTCATACCAGTCCTAAAGATACAGTAACAAAACAGCCTGTTTCAGGGGATTATAGACTAAAGAGATGTTAGAAAACTGTCATGTAAAAATTATGTACAACTCTTTTTGGTACATAAACCACACAAATGACATGAAGTTCAGGGGGAAAAACACAAAACACTGTGATAAACATCATGTAAGGTGAAAAGTCTTTTTTTTTGCCCATCCCGATCCTCAATACATTTAGAACTGAATGTTCCATCTTGTGCTGCCCACCTCTTTGCTTCACAATGCCCACAAACTCTCCATTTGTCAGCAAGGTCTTCTGATTCACTTCGCATTGAAAGCAGTGCATCTAAAGTGTCTGAAAGAAGCTTAGAATACACTCAGTCCAAGTACAGCTGCAAGGGCACAGGCCTGTGTGCCTGAGAGTCTTTAAGGTAAACCTACATGACCAGGAGGTTTTTTCATTCATGATCTAATCAGGAGGCCTTGTAGACTCTGACCTTAGACAGATCACAAGTTCTGTGACCATCTCTTCAGCTACAGTCTGTTGCAAGTAAGTAATTCACATAGATAGGATCAGTTAATTACTGCCTATTGTTTGTAATCAACTAATTTACTGATGACTTTGATTTTTTAGGCCAAACAATGAAAATGGAGAAAACCAGCAGATGAGATTTTTCATGCACTGCAACTTTTACATTAACCTTCACATGTGATGTGGTTTTGTTATTAAACAAAGAGTCTGAACCTGGAAGCATTACTCAAACCCACAGACACTGTGTAACAGCCCATTCTGCTAAAAAAAAAATTGTTATTATTGTTTATTTTGTTAACTTTATTAACTTCAAATTTTGCCGACCCTTCCGGCACATATGGAAGCTGTCCTATGTAACTTTATACCCATGGTTTTAAATAAAATCAATATTTATTGATAATTTTGTCTCAGTTTATCTCTCTTACAACACTGCACATTGTAAAATGGAAAACCTGCATACTGTCCAGGCCCCAATAAAATAATTCTTACTTTTTTAGGGCTTGGAGAATGTGAAGCCCCGAAGCCCTAATAAAATAAGCATTATGTTAAATTCTCTTTTCTTGGAAGCTAAAATCAGCAAACTAATCTTCACTAATTTAATGTGAAGGTACATTTTAATGAATCATTTTTAATCAAGTTATCAGGTTTATTCGAGTAATCATGACATGCAAACCAAAAAAAACAAAACAAAACATGAAGTAGTACAAAGGTCATCGCACAAGCCTGTAGTAGTACAGGAAAGATCTGTGTCACTCTCGTTTTCATTTTCATATGATTTTCATCTCAGTACAGCACTTCACACATTCATATGAACTGTGCATCCAAAGTTTATCGCCAGATTCCAGATGAAATCAAACCCAAAAATACAGTAGGCTTAACAGTAAAACTGATGTGTCTGGGAAGAACGTTCATAAACAGAAGGAAGTGACTGACAGCATCATGCTTTCTGTGTACATGTTACTATTTCCTCCAGCAGCAGCACAACAAGTTGTGAATACAGTTATTCCTGGGATTCAGACTAAACTTCCTGGAGCGCTCACGACAAGGACTGACAAGCCCAATGAAACAGGGATTAAACTTGACAGGACACCGCCAGTGAAAACACCAGTAGGCTAAAGAACAAAACATATAAGGTGTGAAATACACTATGATTTTTCCGAGGGTCTGCATAATTTAGTCACTGAAATTAGGTCATGAAGTCGTTCAGAGTGTTTTGATTTGAAATGGTTCACTGTGGAAAAATGGATTTGGATTTCTTTACAGTCCTTTTTACAATGGTGGTGATATGAACCAGGGGTCACACTGTCCACAGCTCAAACATGGCCATTTTATGTGACCAGTGAATTTTCCTCTTAGTTTTTATATGCAGTGTTGATAATAGTGGTAGATCTGTCATAAATAAGCAGTTTTAGGTCATCCTGCCTGTACCCCTCCACCTTGAATGCATTTTAAAAATAACAATCACAAAACAATGTCACAGCCACCTGGCACATATTCATAACCATTTCCTGTGATTTCTGTGAGGCTATTCAAGGCATTAAACACTTCTAATAGCTGGTTCCTATCAGCACCACTTTGAGCTATTCTGACTCAGTAAGTTTCTTCAGAACTGGGAGTTAATGAAGTATCAGGTCCAAGAACTGCAGTAGAGTTTCTTCGTTCATCCAGAACCTCTCAGCATAGGACCCGGAGCTTGTTATACTCTGCCCTTCTCTTTTTGGGATCCTCTGGGTTAAAACAAAATGCTAAAGCTCCAATGTGAAAGGCGTGAACAAGAGTAAAGTAGAACAGGAACTGAACCAACACAACAGAATAAAATGAAGCCCCATCTGATGGCCTAAAACTTAACTGAGGGAAAATACTTTCACTTCCTCAGAAACACACATTACTTAAGTAGTAAAATGTCATCATCTAAAAATGCTTATAAGTATGTCATAATTTCATCTAAGCATGTAGAACTGAGTAATAATGAAGCCATGAAATAATGGAAATAGCACCGGTCCACCTGTCAGCACTACAGCTGGGAGAGGACTATTATGTGTATCAGTGTCTCTGCAGGTCTAAGATTGCTGATGACCTGCTGTTCAGCGCTTTCATTACTTAAAGTGAGCCAGCTTGTCTAGTCATGTGTCACGTGTGGCTCTTTAACTGATTCATCTTTATTGTGACGATTTTGCGAACTGTTTACTGTTTACTATTATTTTCTGAAGTAATATAAAAAAACCTCACTATTTAAAAACAGTGCTGTATAATACATAATAACAATAATAATAATAATAATAATAAACAGTGCTGTATAATACATAATAATAATAATAATAATAATAACAGTGCTGTATAATACATATAATAATAATAATAATAATAATAATAATATATGTATGTAATATATGATAGTCCACTTTAGGTGCTTTGTAGATAGTTTACTTTCAAGTTAACTTCAGCTAACTTTTTTTTTCCTTCAACTCTAAACCTGCCTCTAATCCTAACCCTAACCTTAACCTCAACCCAAAACATAAACTCAAGGCCTAGTCCTAACCTTGGTCTAAATACTAACCATAGCCCCACCACTATTTAGAATCAACTGAGTTTCAATAGATTTAAACTGAGTTTCAATAGATTTAAACTGAGTTTCAATAGATTTGTTTGTTAACAAATTTAACATCTGTAAATTGTCTATAGGGGACTACAGTGTACTATCCAAATAAAGCGAGACACTATAGTAATATACTACTACGGGATATATGTCACAAAACCTCGCATCTCCGAAGTGCTAACTTTACAGGAGAAGGAAAAAACATACATTACAAACCGGCCCAAGTCATTTTGGCCATTTATTTTGGTCCATCCTTCATGACTTTGCACACAGTATAAAGGCCAACATGCTTTTTCAAATTATGTCAAAAACTAAAAATTGACAAAAAAAAAAGGAGATACAAAGTTTTGTTCCGTCAACTGCGATACACACACACACACACACATATATCTACGACGGTTCTTCAAGGGTTCTTTAGTGAAGGCAATGAACCAACCTTTTTGAAAACAGTTCTATAGAACACCAAAAAGGGTTTTTATCGTTACGAGCTTGACATCACAACAGTAGCGGAGCCCTTTTTTGGTGATATATAGAACTATTTCCAAAAAGGTTCTATAGAAAATCAACACGCAACACATCCTCCATCAATCTAAAGAACCATTACACCACGCAAAGAACCATTTAAACAGAACCACTCCATTCAGCAAAGAACGCTTGAACCATTCAACAAATGGTTGCCTAGAAGTCTTTGGCATTGTCCTGTAAGAAAATGTGTTGGCTTTTGTGACATCACAAAAACACTCAATTGAAAAGGTGCTGTTTTGGAAGCTTGGTTCCCACATATGGACGGTATGAAGGAGGAGTGAAGAGTTTACGAATGTGTTGAAAACACGTCATTGATACGCAGTGATGCTCCTTCATATGGGCCCTTTAAGTTTCGCAAAGGAGTCTCGTATAAATCCCTGCAGCTCTCGTTCATAAGAGACCCGCTGAATGAGCAGACAGACAGAACCTTCTAACCGACAGAAACTCTTAAGCAGATGCAGCAGTAGGTCAGTGTGGGTCCCTGAGCTGCTCCCACTATCCTCCTCATAAACCTTCGAGCAGCTGACAGCGAGAGAAACGGCTAGAACAAGCAGACGCTCAGCCACACGTGCTAACAGCACCTAGCACTGCGCCTCAGTTTGACTGGAACTCTGTGGAGAGACCGTGAATTCAGCGCTCAGCGGTCAGCGCGGCGCAGTCTCCTCTCTCTGACTCCCCTATGAGGGTACAGGGCTTAGTGATGGACTCTGGGGTTATTATCATGGCGACTTGTTGACAAACTAAGCCGCCTGTTGCTGTAGAGAAATCAGAGGAGGAGGACTTACCCAGCCCGGGAATCGGAGCAAAGTTTCATTAATTAACACGGGCACTGCCTCGGATGGATCCTTCGAGTGCACCTGCTGGAACTGACCAAAAAATATGAATAAAAAAAAATATCTTAAACGTCCAAAGCTGGTGTCTCGCGCGCCGCTGTGCCTCTCTGAGCTCCGCCGCTGTCCCGTGCTCTCCGTGGAAAGGCCGTGTGATGTGCCAGCAGCCTGGACTCGGTTTGAGGTGGACGTAGATGTCAGTCCAGCCTCTGAGCTTCACTCGTGTTACTGTAGCGCAGCAGCTCACAAAGCCACAGCAGGAAATATCGTCGACGGCTGCCGTTGCTTTCTTAAAGGGGCCGCCAGAGAGCGCTGGCTGTGTTCTAATTCGTGTACACGCGTCCTACATAACGGCACAGTAGTTAGTGCACTGCAGCAAGGACACTACTGCAGTCCTGCAGTCCGCCCGTGCTCAGGAGACGCGTATTCAGTTGTTAACGAACAACAACAACAACATAATAATATCACTACTACTACTAATAATAATAATATTAGTAATAGTAAAGGTTGGTAGGTAGTATTCAGGATACGGTTACTTTTAACATTTTTAAGACAATATTTTTAGAATATTTTCCCACTAAATGTAAAAAAAGTATACCATCTTTAAGAGAAACACTATCAGTGGTTGTTTATTCATTTTTTCTTTTTAAAATCAGTACACAATGTGTAAGACACACTCAACAGAAGAGCAACTTGTTTACCAATACTGATGTTCCTGAAGTCTGAGTAGACTGATAATTCAATGTGATAAGCCAGTGCAAAATTTTATGAAGGGGATGTGGTACATTTTTTACTTAGTTCATGAGACGGTAGTGGGATTGTGGAAGAAGCAATGGGATTGTGGAAGAAGCAGTGGGATTGTGGGCAGAGAAGTTGTAGAGAGGAGAATTATCACTCCGCATTGTCTCCGGTTTTCTCAAACGCTAGAGGGCGCTCCTGAGTGAGTTCAACATGAATGGGCTGATATGGAGAATTTGAGCAAAGTCATAGTTTATAAATGCTTAAACATTATACATTTAAAAGAATGAAATCGGTTCCTAAAAACATTTTGACACTGTTGTTATAATTTTAAGAGATTTTAAACTCGAGTTATAGGAGTTTAAAACACCTCATGTATGTTCATGACGTCAGTGAGTGTGAACAGCCAATGAGCTGCTCCGCTCGCCAATCAATCATCACTCTCTAGCAGTAATGCCCGCCTTCTGCTGCCCAAAAAATTGCTGTAGAAAAAAGAAAGTTTCTTTGTTTTTTTCGTGAAATACATCCTTCTACTTCCTAAAATTAAAGAAACGTTCTGGGCGAGTGATTAGGAACTATTTTAACTTTTCGTTTTTAGCCGTTGAGCTCCATTCACTCCCATTCATTGAGGACTCACTCACGGGAGCCCTCTGCTGTTTAGCTATGTTTTTTTTTAATATAACAGGGGGATTAAGAATTGGCCAGGCAACTCATAAACTTGTGGGAGCAGAAATGATATTTTAGGAGCAGTAATGGGATTGTGGGAGAAACAGAGGGATTATGGGAGAAGCAGTGGGATTGTGGAAGCAGCTGTGGGTTTGTGGCAGAAGCAATGGGATTGTGGGAGAAGTAGTGAGATTGTGGGAGAAGCAGTGGGATTGTGGAAGCAGCTGTGGGATTGTGGCAGAAGCAATGGCATTGTGGGAGAAGTAAAGAGATTGTGGGAGAAGCAGTGGGATTGTGGAAGCAGCTGTGGGATTGTGGCAGAAGCAATGGCATTGTGGGAGAAGTAAAGAGATTGTGGGAGAAGCAGTGGGATTGTGGAAGCAGCTGTGGGTTTGTGGCAGAAGCAATGGGATTGTGGGAGAAGTAGTGAGATTGTGGGAGAAGCAGTGGGATTGTGGAAGCAGCTGTGGGATTGTGGCAGACGCAGTGGGATTGTGGAAGCAGCTGTGGGTTTGTGGCAGAAGCAATGGGATTGTGGGAGCAGCAGCAGGATAGTGGGAGAAGCAGTGGGATTTTTCGTTTTTAGCCGTTGAGCTCCATTCACTCCCATTCATTGAGGACTCACTCACGGGAGCCCTCTGCTGTTTAGCTATGCTTTTTTGATATAATGGGGGGATTAAGAATTGGCCAGGCAACTCATAAACTTGTGGGAGCAGAAATGAGATTTTAGGAGCAGTAATGGGATTGTGGGAGAAACAGAGGGATTATGGGAGAAGCAGTGGGATTGTGGAAGCAGCTGTGGGATTGTGGCAGAAGCAATGGCATTGTGGGAGAAGTAAAGAGATTGTGGGAGAAGCAGTGGGATTGTGGAAGCAGCTGTGGGTTTGTGGCAGAAGCAATGGGATTGTGGGAGAAGTAGTGAGATTGTGGGAGAAGCAGGGGGATTGTGGAAGCAGCTGTGGGTTTGTGGCAGAAGCAATGGGATTGTGGGAGAAGTAGTGAGATTGTGGGAGAAGCAGTGGGATTGTGGAAGCAGCTGTGGGTTTGTGGCAGAAGCAATGGGATTGTGGGAGCAGCAGCAGGATAGTGGGAGAAGCAGTGGGATTTTGGGAGAAGCAGGGGGATTGTGGGAAAAGCAGTGCTGTTCCAACATTCAGGAGGTTCATAGGAATAAGATCCTCAACCAACTGAGCTGTAAGAGATCCTAGGAGTTTACAGTAAACCAGCATCATCTGAGCAAGGTAGGACCAGAATATATCATAAACATTCCTCATGCCCACTGTGACCGTATGTTGCACCTGTGATGATTATATGTAGGTTTTGATTTGCTATGTTGCTTTTCCTCTTCTTTGCACATCTCTAGTATCAGACTTGTTATCTGTTGTTATCTTCTTTGGGTCTATGTGTTTGGAAATTGTGTCTAAGCTAGGCTACTCCCTTTTTCACAGGCCTACCCAAAAGTTTACTTCTTCCTACGCCTCTAAATCAGACAATAGACTACAGCTTGTCATGACCTCGGTTGTTTTGGTGATGTTGAGAGTTTTACAGAATAAACTGCACCGCACACAACTGGAGAAGAGACATGCATCAGATTGAACAGACACATATCACACATATCAGCTCAAATTGGAGTTCGTCTCAAGATCAGTACAAGTTTCAAACATAGACCAACTGTGGCGTTTAGTGATTTGCCTCTGGGTCTAAGCTTGGTGAGGCTGAAACTGGCATCTAATTTGCCAATTTGCATTCAGATTTTCTGTTCTTTGGTGCAGCAGTTGCAGGCATCAGAATGCAACTGTGGCAGCGTTTAAGGTGAAATGGAACATTCTAAAAAGAACCTGGAGAATGAGAAGGTGAATTCAAAGTTAAGATTGTGTAATAATGGAAAGATGATGCATGACAGTACTGGAAGTTGCTGCCAGTGCACATTCATTAAAAATAAAAGTTTTGAGTTTTTGGGACACTGTGTAATTGCACTCATAGGGCCCACGACCACCTGTAGCCCCAAGGCTCATGAGCAGATTAAAGTGTCTTTAGAGGTCTGTGTAATGGTTTAAAAGTCTGTTGCACACTAGACTTGTGCTGTGCTCCAAGTATGCAAATCCAAATGTGGCATACTTATCACCTGTCTCTAACGCTAGTATGCACATGAAAAGTGTTCTATAAATAAAGCATCTTGTCACCTGATGCACTACAGAACACATTAGCAATGACCGCCAAAGTGATCATAGCCACATATTACAATCTGACAAAACTGCGATCACATTTATGGACAGGTTGACAATTCCAAACATTAGGTTTCATTTGATACTCAGAGGGAAGAATTTCTACTAATAGACACTGAAAGATCAAGTAGGTGCCTCAGAAAGGGCTCCAACACACAGCCCTATCAATGGACGGCAAACACTCCAACCACTTCAGCAACTTGATACTGACAACTCACCTGCTGGAGTGACATGTCCAGGGGGTGATGTGGAGTCCAAATCCAGCTCCTCCCCTTGTCTCATCCCTTTGATCCATGGGCATAGTCGAAGGGGATCCAGTACGGAATAATTCCAAAGTCACTGGAATTTCTTTGCCGGTTGTCACCTCTTTGTCTTCTGCGTATTTGTTTATTAAGACTGTATTTCATGGACGTCTAGACCAATGCAATACAAGCACCATGACTCCCATGCAGGATTTCCAACATTCCTCTTTGCTTATGGACACAAAGAAACCCTAAAAGTTGTATCTCTTTATTAATTTTATGCATACAGTGAGGCTTTGGCTTTTCCATATCTCGTCACTGTGACCTCATAATCTGCCACTAGAGGGCCACAAAATTACCTTTAACGTCAGAGTGAGTGAGAAATCATAACACATTTTTCTGTATTTCTGAGTCAAACACAGTATCAGGGAGATTTATATGATATACTTCGTTGTGGAAAAACGTACAGAGTCTGAATTGTTGACAGTTGCAGTGATAGGAACCAGATGTAGGAAGAGCCTATAATACCTCAAAAAGATAAACCGCAGGAAGTTATTATATGTAGTAGTTACAGATACCCTACATGAAGCCCGAAATTAATAATTATAAATAGTTATTTCACACTAGTTTTGACATGAACATTTGGTGTTAAATTTATTTTTAACATACATTAATGCAGGAAAGGAATATTGCAGGGCATTACAAGGCGAAAAAGGTTATGAGGTTTCTACTGCGCTCTCATGCTGATGCCTTCAGTGACTTCACCGGCTTCCCAGTACCGCTGTTGAGTTGTTGAGCCTTCTCATGCCAGATTCATCATCGAGTCTTCCCGTGCCTGCACTGCCATTGAGCCTTGCTACGCTGTCTTCCCTGTGGAGCCTCACAGCATTGTCCCGCTCTTACTGTCTTTCGTTGGGCTCTGCCTCTCTAGCCATTTGTCTTGAAGTTCTTTGAAGCTCTGTTCCACTCCAGACCACTGGGAAGGCACTATCCCACTTTTGACACCACTGTGATGTCGGTGTACAGTAAGAAATGGTAGAGGCCATTGACGGTCCTGCAAGGGGGTCATTACCAGCCATACAACACTCAACCCATGTAAGCCCACTGCTGGACACACAATAATACAGGTGACATGTACACATACCTTAAACTAACAAATGATGATAATCAACAACATTTAAGTCCCTTTTTACGGGGAGTATTCAACATGCTCACCAGCATATGTTGTTTTTTGGATGCTGGAATGCTGATCAGCAGCCATGCGGGTTTTGTTGGCAAAAACAACATATGTTGTGTTTTGGATGCTGGTCAACTAGCAAGACCATGCTGGATGACCAGCTAAGCCAGCACCAGACCATCATAAACCAGTTTAGACTAGCATGGAATGCTAAAATGATAAAAGAAAAATCAACAGAATTCTGAGTTTTGTTTTCACACTTTTGATTTCATGACTAAGTCTAGAACAACAGGAGAATGCTAGTAAGGCCTGTTTGTAATATCCCATTAGGATGGCGTTGCAGTTTGTCATTTGGTTGGATTTTAGAGGTAATCCAGGATTATGCAAGACAATCCCCAATAATGAGGTGGTGTTTAATTGTGAATGAATATTTTACACTGATGGAAAGAGCTCGGAAAAATGGAACTCATGTAGACACAATGTTAGCATAGATCAAAGAGAAGTGGCTTGAATTAATCTCACATGGATTATTTCTGATTTTTTTTTCAACATTCTACCCAACTGTGCCACACATACAAGACTTTCAGTTGATGTGATTTGCTGCCATCTGATTAAAATGTAAATTATTCAGTTTGATAATATCATCTTCAAACTGCACATTTTAAATAAGATGCCCTAAACTTCTCATGGCAATCTCAGTGCTACTGCTAGAAAGTCCAAAATCCTGCAGGAACATTTCCAGAATACTGCACGTGCTTGTTCAAAATCCTTACGCTCCAGAGTGAATTAAAGGAAAGCTTGAAGACAGGGACGGAGAGTCTGTGCTTAATGATGTAAACACTGCCATTTTGTTGAGCTGTTTACAGGATATAAATCTTCTGTTTTCTTCTTGTCAGTGTGCTCTGGCATCTCAGCGTCAGGCCCGCCATCTGCGGTGAGATTAGGCCTGAGGAGAAAGCCATTGGCAGATCAGAGCTAAAACGTGCTTGAGGAGATGACAGCAAAGCTAATATCCTCTGCTAAGTGTGCAGGGAGTGTGGAGTCTACAGGGAAAGAAACGTATGAAGTCAAGCAATGTTAGATAGGCCAGAGTACAAACATCTATGCTCATTTTTAAAGGCCTGTTTTCTATTTTTTTTTGCTCCAATTCTAATATTTAGTGGTCCCAAAATCATCAAAAAATTTGTCTGTAGTAACAACATGCTGCATCACTTTAGTGTGAATGACTCGGGCTAAACCCCTGTAAGCTGAATGATAAACAAAGAAGGAAAATTTGACCATTGAGGTGTGTGGGGTAGGAAAGCTTTGTAAGTGGTCTGGAGCTTATTATAAACAAGGAATTTTTTTAATGCTATTTTTAGCAAATTTTTGCTAATTTCACAAGAAATAGACGAGGAGAGGGACTAAAACGCTGCTGTAAAAATAACAGAAAAATAACCATGCAGCTCTAGGCCTTTATGGCTTCATGATCATTTTGAGCATAGAAGACATGTGAAGGGAAACATTTAGACACTTCTCTTTTTGTTTTTTGAATATATTTCCAGCGCATATATCCCCGTCAGATTTACACACACACACACTATATGAACAGCATTATTGGGACACACTTCTTAATCGTTGAAATCAGGTGTTTCATTTCATTCAGTCCCATTGTCACAGTTGTATGAAATCAAGCACCTTTCCATGCAGTGTGCCTTTACACATATTTGTGAAAGAATGGGTCATTCTAGAGAGCTCACTGAATTTGAGTGTGGTACTGTAATAAGATATCATCATTGCAGCAAGTCAGTTCATGAAATGTCTTCCCTCCTAGATATTCCATTGATCAACTGTGAATGGCATTATTAAGAAGTGGAAGCATTTAGGAACCACAGCAACTCAACAATGAAGTGTTAGACACTGGGAAGTTACAGAGTGGGTTGTGGAGTGCTGAGACGTACAGTGCTTAATAGTCAACGCTCTCATGACTCATTTACTGCAGAGTTCCAAATCTGGAATTTAACATCAGCACAATGCCATGATACTCCCACCTCTGTACTTCACTGTGGGTCTGGTGTTGTTGGAATCATGCATGCAAATCGTCTTTCTGCAAATATGATGAGCTAAATTATTGCCAAAAGAGTTCTGATTTGTTTAATTACTCATACGTAAATCTCTGAGCTTCTTTCTTAATAGAGGGGTTTCCTGGGTTATATGAGTGGAAACGACCGTGGTGCAGATTACTGAATACCTTTCTTTGTGTAACTATTCCTGCTGTTTTCAGGTCATCCTGCAACTCTTTTCAAGTGATTATTGTGTTCCCACTTACCTTATCATTAGTCTGTGTGAAATCCTGCATGGCACACCTGTCCAGGGATGATTAGTTGCGGCTCTGTCCACGTGCATATTATTAAACCAAATGTACTGACAGGGATGTTTAAGGCCTTTTTTATGGCTCTGTAGCTTTTCCGATTAGATTATGACCACTAGGTGGCACTCCAATATTATTTTATGCCCTGTCGTGGCTCCTCATGCCTCTCAGAGACCCTTTCCATCCCTGAAAGCATCCTGAGGACGCAAAACTTACATACAGTATTGTGCAAAAAGTCAGAGGCCATTTGCTTTCAGTTTTTCAAAAAAAATCTCCATGGATATTTTTCCTCACCTCCAAAGTTCAGTCTTAGAAGTTGGTTGTATTTTCTGCTTCTTACCATCCAAGAAATCCCAACTCAGTGATGTTGAGGTCTGGAGTCTGGGGAGGTCAGGCCATTGTTCTGAGAACACCAGCAGCTTCTTTGTTTCATTTGCAGATGTTCTTCTGTTTTGTCTTTTTTCTTTTCTCAGTAAGGACTTCTTTGCAGCTACACACCCTTTCAAACTCATAGTTTTGAGTTGTCTTCTCACAGTGGAGGGATGGACAGAAACACTTGTGGATTTCTTCAGACCTGAAGAAAAAGTTGAGCTTGATTTTCTCTGGGAAGCGAAAAGCAAAGGATGTGCTTCATCAGGGTCAGGCAGTTACAGCACAGGTTTTACACATATTTACACATATCACTCTCGAAGGTCATCCAAAACAAAAACAGCTTGTTCTTGTAACAGCTTAGTTCTAATAGATAAAAAGGTTGGAAAACGGTCATGTAAAAATGAATTCTGATCATTCTGGGACATAAAACCACATCAATGTGCACCTCAAGGGGAAATGTAAAATACAAGAAAAATATAGGACAAGGTTTCCCTATTGCTGACACAGGCGTTCATCTAGTGTACACACAGCTTATATGATCTCCAAAGCATTACAGATAGAATGGGATGCTCTGGAGTAGCCACACATGAGCCTAAAGGTCACCATAGCTTAGTTTTGTCAAGAAGGGTGTAAAGCCCACCCACACTGGGATATTGAGCAGTGGAACTGTGTTCTCTGGAGAGATTGAGCACCATCTCACAAAACCTTAGAGTCCAGGACAAATTATTCAACATCACTACCTGATCTCACAGGTAATGCAACCAAATCATTACAACAATGCTCCAATATCTAGTGTAAAGACTTGCCCAAAGAGCAGAGGTTGTTACTGCACAAACCCTCTATAAATGCTCTTGATCTCAGAAGAAACATTAGATAACCAGGTGTCTACAAACCTTTGTACATGTAGTATATGTCATATGATTTGTATGGACCCCTATACACTCCCCTGATGGCTCTTTCTAGCCTGCAGGTTCCTGTATCACTCGCTGTACCATTTCAGCGGCAACAGGTACATAGAAGCCTTTTCCCACTGCTCTTCAGATGAAGGAAAACTATTGTTACTACGGTGACTGACGTCTCTTAAGCCAGCTGTAACTTTATCCGCTCGTCTCCTCTTACACTCTGACAAAATGGAGGCTTTGGCCCCGGCCCTGTCTCACATCTCTCCCTCCGTCTACTGATCTCTCTCTCCTCTATGTCAGCTAAGGAATGCACATTTATGGCCATTAGCCATGACAACTCATTATGGATTTTATGTGCCTGCTGAAATATGCCCGTTTTTTCCTCTCTTTTTTCCTGCCTGATAGCAGGGGGTGCTCCAAACGCTCAAACCTTAGCATTTCCCTCAGGCTTTGAAGTACAGCAGTAAAACGCAGCCAGCCTAATCTAGCTCAGCTGAAGACAAATTCCTGCTTGAGAGAGAGAGAGAGAGAGAGAGAGAGAGAGAGAGAGAGAGAGAGAGAGAGAGAGAGAGAGAGAGAGAGAGAGAGAGAGAGAGAGAGAGAGAGAGAGAGAGAGAGAGAGAGAGAGAGAGAGAGAGAGAGAGTCTGGAATTTCAGAGCTGAGTGGAGAACATAAGGCTGAATGTATAAGAGCTGCACATGAGGAGATCTCTACCATGTGGCTTTAGTCATTGAGCCCTAATGTTATCTTCACTACCTAACAATTTTATTTTATTTACAATCGGTGCTCATCCCTTCTTTATACAGCAATGGCAAAGCCAAGTCCTCAAGTTAAACCAGGCTCATCTCAACTCACCACTTTTGACCATAAGATTAAGTACATACAGTCGTGTGCAAAAGGCAGACCAATATAATTACATTTAAGTGGAAAAAAATGAGAAATTAGCAATATATAAGTAATAAATAAGAAAACATAATAAATAAATATGAGATAAATAAATGATAAATAAATATAAATACATGAAAAAGTATAAATATAAATATAATAAATCCTCTGCAAAGATGTGTGGAAATATGTACTTTTCTGCACATTTAAAAGCCCAGTTACTGCTTATTTTCTGAATTTAATGTTTAAAAACATAAAGGTGATCTATGCAAAAGTTATGGCACATTTTATATGTTCAGTTTTATTTTTTCCAATATGATAAACTCAGCAAATAAATAGAAAATGTGCACTACATTTTGCAGGTAAATGCGCATTTATGTTCTCTTATTTACACTTAAAAAAAAAACCCCAACAAAGCATGTCAATTGCCCAGGGGTGTTCAAATCATGCATATATCATTGAGTGCACTTGATCAGGCTTGCTCGCCATACAGGTGCAAGCTGTAATTCTACAATTACAGGTAATCACAGCAACAGGATTTTTACAAATGACTTATAACAACCTATACAGCACTTAGAAAGCTATCCTGCTCTCTACTTCTTACAGAGCTGATATGATGAAAAACCACTTTCCTCACTTTTTTCTAAATTCTATAATTTTCCAAACATTTCTCACGTTTCAAAACGTGCTGTTCATTCTCCCGTCAATTCAGTAGCCTATTTTGAAAGCATCCCGGCTGTGATATCCCACCCGTGAAGATGTTTACTTACAACCACTCAATCAGCCTACAGTAGCTTAGCCCTGGCCATTCACACTGAAGTAATGCGGATTGTTGTTCCTGCATACAGTTAAACTGCAAAAGCAAAGAATACACCACATCGGGGTCAGGCGATCACAGCACAGGCCTTTAAAATATACCAACCTTAAAATCAAACCAAAACAGAAACAGCCTGATTAATTCCAAAGAGTAGTCGGAAAAATACTCATGGCTGGTTTTTGGTCCATAAACTCACACAAATGTTATAACTGGACTTTAGGCAGAAAAAAAAAGAGAAATATATAGAACGTGGGCCGCACATGCAGTAATGCAGTACAGTACCTCTCCGATTTTTATGCTGTCAGAAAGGCAGTCAAATACCCTGAGTGAAAAATTGTGACCGTATGTGTGGGTACAGTTGGTACTGGAAGCCTTCACTGGGCTGGTGAGCTTGTGGAGGTTAAGTGTCTGGCGTTTCATGTGTGACCTTTCTGTGGTATCCAGACTGCAGTATTAACCATGGTGATCTACGAGAGGCCGGTCTTTATTGTTCCTCAGGGGGATTAGCCTGGAACTGGTGGTCCTCTGTCCGTCTGGAGCTGAGCACAATACACTGCCAGGCACTGGCGCATAGAGAAACACTCCACTAGTGCACACAATACAGTCACCAGCAACTGCTTTGCCTTATACAGCAACAGACACAGTAGCTTTGTTAACTGATACTAATGCTTTTACTATGGCTGCTTCAGCACCTACAGATAGATGGTGACATTACTATAAGAAAGTGCATTTGGGTCTTAGTTATGTTAACAATCTAACATGGCTTAGGTTACAATAAATTACAACTACATTTTGTATTTATTATTTAGAGGCTGGATATTTTCTATTTACATATATTCAAAAACTGACCACTTAAATACACCTTCTTGTTTCTGCACTCATCGTCACTGACTATATAGGTGCACTTTATAGTTCTACAATTACAGACAGTAATCCAACTGCATACACTGTTAGCCCCAATCCCCCCCCCCCTTTGATTCTGTTCTTTAATGGTCAGGACCACCACAGAGCAGATACTATTTGGGTGGTGGATCATTCTCAGCTCTGCAGTAACACTGACATTGGCGGTGGTGTGCTGGTGTGTGTTGTGCTGGTACAAGTGGATCAGACACAACAGTGCTGCTGGAGTGTTAAGCTCTGTGTCCCCTTACTGTCCACTCTATTAGACACTCCTACCTTCTTGGTCCATCTTCCAGATGTAAAAAATAATGCTGAAAATAATGGGCCTTTTACCTGGAAAGTAAATAAATGACGAGTGGTCTTTCAGAGGATTTTACAAGGTCGGTATACTTAATAACATATGAATAATAAGCAGTGAGATTAATTGCTGAATAAGCATGAGACTCATATTTTTTATCCTATTCAGCACAATAACTACAACAATGTAGACGAAGCTAGAAAATTCCAAATGGGTTTTTAATTTTATAGTTGCAATCATTGACCAGTGTTCCAAAACCATAAAAAATAAATATACATATTTTACAAGAATTCCAGTGTCTTTTTTGGAAAAATAGGAAAAATCCAGCAATTTTTGATCAGGAGTGGTTCAAACACTGGAGTGGTTGTGACAGAAAGAGGGAAGATAGAGAGAAAAGGTCAGAGATGGGGAGAAAGATCCCTGCTTGTACTAGGACCACAGTGTTTTTTTTTCCTATTTTTTCCTAGAGTTTATAATAAACATGGCATACACATTCATTTCATCATTGTAAGAAATCTGAGAGCGCTCATCTCTTCACATTTCATAATTTGCTCTTTTATAAAAATATGTGACCATTGTGTCCTTTCATGTTTGTACAGTCTTATTTGGAGGAGGAGCGCACCAAAGGGCTTTGAAATTAAACTGTCTAGTGTTGGACTAAGGCACTAAGGCGACCTGACTGCAAATCATGTACAAAATTACAGCATCGCGATTTTGTCCAGGATAATCCTTAGAGTTGCGTGTTATATTTATAAAAACTCTCAATTAATTATAAAAAATGTGCCTGAAAAATCTCGGAAACAGTCGACATACAAAATAGAACCATTTAAGCAGTATCTACATAACAATAATTACAGTCACAACAAGAAAACAGACATAGAATCTCCTCCGGAAGGATGAACAAATAGGGCACTTGGTGATATCGTTTAGTTCATATTTCCATTGTGAAATTAAATGTTGTTTTTCCACACATTACTTTCTCTGTGTGTGAATGAGTCAGTTGACATCTTCTCCACCCTTTCAGTGTGGATAAGTACTAGTGGTAATATCCATTATCACATCCTGCAATTCTTCAACTCCAGCCTGCATGTGACTTGTTCCAGACATGCGCTTTAGCAATGTGGGGGATGTAGTTTTTGTCCTCTTGCAGTGATTTTGGCACGGTCCACTGTCCACCCCCAAAGCTTAGTCCAATACATTCCCTTTTTCACTGAAGTTTCTAAGTAGGGCAGACAGAAGTCTGCAGTAATACTGTTCTCCATTGGAGTGTAGGCCATGAAGGTGGAGAAAGTGAGGTCAAAAGGTCATAAGGTCCACAAGACCTGTTCATCAGCCTCTAAAGAGTTTATCCACCTCTCCTTTCCTCCTCTTCTCCATCCTGACAGCGGCTGTGCCTCTCTCATGTAGAAAGAGCCTCCTGCAGCTTCCTGCTGGGTCAGATTGAGGTTTCGTTACTGCCGCTGCGATGAAAGAAAAAGGGAACGAGAGGGAGATAAGAAAGGGAGGGGGGGTGGTAACATGCTGGTTAGATGGGTTTTCAGGCAGGGCTTCAGACAGATAGAACAAAACCCCATGCCAACGTGCAAGTGAACAGAGTTTTCTGCACACCTGCTCCAGCAGCTGCACAGGTGTAAACAAAGGGATTGTCCCTGACTAAGGACTTTCTTTTTTGATCCAAAGGACTGACTTTCAACTATTAAGTCAACTAATCACACCAAAAGGCTGAAGAATTAATATCATATTATCGAAGACGGGCTATACTTCTTAAAATCAGTTTGTACCTGAAATGGGAGCTTTGATAGAGGAAGTGTAAAATGAAAACAGTAGACTAAGCTTGGCTCAGCTCCAGCTTTCTTTAAAAACAGCCAATCACAGAAGGGATCCCATTCTAAGCTCTCATTCATGCACTGAAATCAAATACTGAACAGAGCAAGTGAACAGTCGTTTTTAGTTTCATAGTAGACCTATTTTTTATTTAGCTTTTGTGTTTTTGAAAACTGTCATTTTTATTCTCATCACAGCTAATAAATACACTGCACTGACAGTTTTCATTTTAGACACACAAACATACACATACGTCATCTAAGTCACCTATCCTGAGTTGCAGAGGGTGCTGGAGCCTCTCCCATGGATTTTGGAGCCTATTTAACCAAATTTTGTAAAAATAAACAAGTAAATATGTAGATAAACCCATAAATAGATGCAATTAGTCAACTAAGGAATGCTGCAAGTGATTAGTTGACTAGTCAGTATCAACGCTACGACATGCAGGTCAGAACTGAAAGGGTGCACATTCAACAGATATAGTTAACATAAACTCACGCCTTCATGTTTTTCCCCACAGACATTAAAGACTGGACACAGAGGCTGAAAAAACATTTCCAGGGCTCATGCAACTACTTACTCTGAATCTGACTGGTTGCCGCCGTTAATGGTGCCAGCCCGTAAGTTCATGGCCACTCCATTCTGTTGCTCTCTAGGTGGGACCGCAGGGCGGTGGGTATTTTTTATGATGACACTGTGACTGTTTCCTCCATCATTAGAGGCCACTGAGGGGGTCTGTGAGGAGATGGTAGGGGGGTTGTAGTCTGAAAGCTTCTCTCGAAGCTTGTTCTTCATGTTTTTGTCCGTAAGAGGTGGAGGATATGTGATCTTATTCTTCAGAATGCCTATGGAGAAAAGGAAGATGCAACAGGTGTTACAAAACCTATTATGAAAGCTAAAATATTATTAGCAGAGCCTTGTTTGAATCCAGTATAAAATACTTGATAGACACACATTTGACCACACATATTAATTAAATTCTACATTAGTTAGTTTGTTGTTTGGCAACCATATCCTAACATCAGTCTACATTGCTTGGTGGAAGAATTGTGATTATTAATAATAAATTAAATTATTTATTGAACAGGTGAGGATTTATATCACTCTGTCAAATGTTTATAAATTCCAGAAGCCACTCAAAGCCATGCCTTATTGCTTTATATGAATCTCTGCATTTAATACATTACAGAATACACAGATTTTTTTAAACATTTAAAAGCAATGTAATTTATGCATCCATCCCATAACTGATCAGTCAATCTACAAATAGCAACCTGAACAAATATGATGCATGGTCTACCATTTTAAGTTACATTACATATAATGTCAGTATTAGACTCTCTCTCTCTCTTACCCTTCCTCTGTTCAGGCTGGTGGTTGCTGTTGGGCAGGCTGGGGGGTGCTCCATCTCTGCCTGGTGGGTCTTTGTCCTGGGGGGGTTCTCCTACATGGTTCAGCTTGTTCTCCTGATGTAGCTCCACATTCACTTTGGTTTCCACTCGCAAACGCTCAGCTCCTCCAGCCTCCTCACTGTCGCTGGCCGTGGTGGCCTCTGTGGGCCAGTACGGCTTCACATGATTGGTCACTGTGTCCACTGGATTGCAAAAAATAACCAATTAAAAGTCAAACAGAAGACTGTAAATACTGGACTCAATTATTTCAATAATATAAATCAACTTTTCTGAGTAAAATTATACATTTGTGCATGTAGAAAATGATTCCAATATGCTAGCCTGACACTGTCCCAGCTTTCAGATAATTAGTTAGGAACAGAAGGAAAAGATTCAGAAATTATCGATGTGTCCACAATGAGGAACAGAGCTGTGGAAGATTCAAAGAGAAAGCTGTATAGTATCTTACTGTAATATACTGCATAGAATAATATAACAACGTTATAAGATATTAATAAATGAATATCCAGAACACACTGTATTTCAAAAGTGGTGATTAAATGAAAAAGGGCAGATTAAAGACTGAAGATTAAAAAGATTATAGACATTTCATAAACCATAAGTAATGAGCCCCTGAACCTTTTGGAGTGCTGTGCAGTGGCTGTCTCTCGTTGTTCCACTTGGGAGTCCTGTGGATGTCTTCATCATCCTCACTGTCGGAGGAGTGTGAGGAGGCGTAGGAGCTGCTGTGCTCGTCCACAGAAAGCTCACTGTCCGAGTCTGAGTCTGACAACACAACACAACATACTGTATATTTAACTGTTGAGTAGACATCACTGCAGAATCAGTTTTAACACTTCCAGGAAAATAGCCACACAATTTCTCCCTTCAAGATAATCCTAATGAAATTGCTCAAAAAGAGACCCTTAAGAGTTTATAGAGAAAGTACACAGCAAAGATGCAATACCGTCTGCCTTAGTGCCATTACGGTGGAACAGAGGGCCATCAATGTCCGTGTGTCCACCTTTAGCTGTTCCTGAGGAGGGCTTCTGACCTGACTCATCTCTGTGGAGACACGCATAGAGATAGAGATAGCGAGAGAGAGAGAGAAGTTGTTTGTTGTATACTGTTTGCTCTATAACTTCTGGACCCACCCTCTAAGACTCCATAAGATGAAGAGCATAAACCTCATTAATAACTCAAAACCAGTCAGTTCTTTAAACACTGAGCTGTATCTATAAACAGCCATACAAGTGTAAATGTTTAAAAACATTTTATTGACAAGAACAACTCTATTAAATATACTGATCTATGAAAAAGTCTTTTATCTGGGTAGTAGAATCAATGCCTCCACTATATCATGCCTACACATGTCACTTTATACATTACCAGTATTAAGATGTAGACCTTCTACCTCATACTCATACTGCTGTGGTCCATGCTGCTGTTATCTGTGCTCCCCTTTATGCACCTTCTATTTATTGTTTATTGTTTGTCACTTTGGGAGTTGACTGGACGTGAGTACAATGTTTCGTTCCACCTCATGTACCACATGTGATGTGAATGACAATAAAGCCTTATCTTATCCTAGTATCAGTATTTATCTGAGTATTAAGTTTTTGCTCAGAAAATCACCAACAGTAGAATAACACATTTACTAATATACAAATACTGATTTTGTGTATGTCAACGTTTCTTACTGGCCTCTTATATTGTTTTTGTTGCTATAGTTTTATCCAATACCTGGTCTGACTAAAAAGATGTAAACAAAGTCATTCAGAATGCTCTGATTATAAAATGCCCCTTCTAGAGAATCCTATCAGTATTGTTCACAGTGGTGGTGATAGTAACCAGACACATAAGGTGTTTAATGCCTCCAAAAGCTCCCTCAAGTTATTAAATGCTTTCTGATGCCTGAGATATTGTTTTGCATTAGTTTTGAGAAGACTTTCACCAAAATGCATATTTTAAAACCCATTCATGGTGGAGAGATACATACAGAGTGTTGTAAAGCAAAACAGTTCCCCCCAAAATTATTTTTTTCACATTTATCACTACTTTACCATCATCAACATTATATATCAAAACTCAGAAGACGTGTAGGTTCACTGAGTGTTTTGTATATTAAATAAAGTGCCTATATTTGTGTTGTATAAATCATAACCCCTTGTTCTTTTCACCAAGACTGTAAAGAAGTCCACATCAGTTGGTTTCTTTACAATGTAACGAAAGTCAACAGAAAATTTCAATACCTAATTAGTCTTAACATTCGTAAGCCAATAACAAAAATACAGACTGTAAGCTGTCTAAATTACATGTTGTGTGCATGTTATTTGATTCAGCACTTCTTGATTACAGAACATTTGCTGTGAATTAATACACCCACTTGTAGCAGGAGTGAGGAGCTGAAAGTGGGTAGAATGTAGAGAAAGTATGTGAGAAAAGTATCTGTACTAAAGTCAAGGTATTGCCATTGGTATCATAAAAGTCTGGACGATACTCAGCTCTAGTCATTGGTCACCAGCATCCCAAGACATGCATTCTAAAGGTTAAAGCGGCTTCACAAAGTCCCAGAGTATCCATCATTATTGTGATTTATCCTTTTTTTTCTTCTTAGCTTTTAAGTTCTATGACCTGGATTGGATCAGGTACAGTGGTCAAACAATGTTTCTGAAAGATGCTCACTATCTCAGTTTAAAAAGTACCAGGATCCACACAGGAACAATGCCAGACTAAGACTGGAGGGCAAAATAAAATGAGCACTTGTGAGTTTCAGGCTGACTGTCTGAGGCTAATAAACGTTCAGCAGTCTTGCAATAATCTGACACTATGAAGCATAAACTCCAATCATCCCTAAAGCCAATTTGTTTTATTATTATAGTGTGTAGCTATAGCAGAAGGTGCCTGATGACTGATGTTTTAGCTGGAGGCACAATTGCTGCGTGCCTCAGTCTGCTCTGATGGACTCAAATTTTCCTCAACACCTCCAACTCTGCCTTAACACAAGCGGATCTGCAGTGTCAATGTCTGTAGCGCAATTAAGACTGTAGTGAAGTAAGATGATACTGAGCTTTATAGCCAAAGGCTACATCCACCAGGGTTTCTGCTCGTAAATTAAAGTCGACTGAAAGTTTTGATGTTCACTACGCTATTAATGTTAGGTCAGTGACATACACACAGTGAAAACCCCCAGTGCTGAATTTACACTTTTATGCTTATAGTGCTCATCAGTGTCTGTCTGAAAGTAAATCATCACTGATCATGTCAACAGATATCAACACTGTAAGTGTTACTTCATCACTGTTGAATTTGTTACATGCAACAATTGTGCATGTGTACACTTTTGGAAGTGTTCGCATGTATGTGTAATGCTGCGGCGTAACAGAGCTGAGGCAGAGCCATGCGCTTGAGCCATGCATGTGTTAAAGAATCACTTTTCAAATAGAGAGAGAGAGAGAGAGAGAGAGAGAGAGAGAGAGAGAGAGAGAGAGAGAGAGAGAGAGAGAGAGAGAGAGAGAGAGAGGGAGGGAGGGAGGGAGAGAGAGGGAGGGAGGGAGAGAGAGGGAGGGAGAGAGAGGGAGAGAGAGAGGGAGGGAGGGAGGGAGGGAGGGAGGGAGGGAGAGAGAGAGAGAGAGAGAGAGAGAGAGAGAGAGAGAGAGAGAGAGAGAGAGAGAGAGAGAGAGAAAAGTAGAGAGAAAGTGAGAGAGAGAATAGAAAAGAGGTTAGTGAGTGAGGTAATCAAGAAATATAAAAGAAAAGTAGAGAAAGAGAGAATAAGAGGGAGAGAAGAGACAGAGAGAGAGAGAGAGACAGAATGTGTGAGGGAGACAGAGAGAAAGAACAAGTGCTGCAGCAGGGCCATGCACCCAGCAGGCTGTTACCTGAAGGCGTAAGCGAGGTAGCCGCTGTGGCTCTTGGCTGACCTGATGGTTTGATGTTCACTACGCTATTAATGTTAGGTCAGTGACACACACACAGTGAAAACCCCCAGTGCTGAATTTACACTTTTATGCTTATAGTGCTCATCAGTGTCTGTCTGAAAGTAAATCATCACTGATCATGTCAACAGATATCAACACTGTAAGTGTTACTTCATCACTGTTGAATTTGTTACATGCAACAATTGTGCATGTGTACACTTTTGGAAGTGTTCGCATGTATGTGTAATGCTGCGGCGTAGCAGAGCTGAGGCAGAGCCATGCGCTTGAGCCATGCATGTGTTAAAGAATCACTTTTCAAATAGAGAGAGAGAGAGAGAGAGAGAGAGAGAGAGAGAGAGAGAGAGAGAGAGAGAGAGAGAGAGAGGGAGGGAGGGAGGGAGGGAGGGAGGGAGGGAGGGAGGGAGGGAGGGAGAGAGGGAGAGGGAGAGAGAGAGAGAGAGAGAGAGAGAGAGAGAGGGAGGGAGAGAGAGGGAGGGAGAGAGAGGGAGGGAGGGAGGGAGGGAGGGAGGGAGGGAGGGAGGGAGAGAGAGAGAGAGAGAGAGAGAGAGAGAGAGAGAGAGAGAGAGAGAGAGAGAGAGAGAGAGAGAGAGAGAGAGAGAGAGAAAAGTAGAGAGAAAGTGAGAGAGAGAGAGAATAGAAAAGAGGTTAGTGAGTGAGGTAATCAAGAAATATAAAAGAAAAGTAGAGAAAGAGAGAATAAGAGGGAGAGAAGAGACAGAGAGAGAGAGAGACAGAATGTGTGAGGGAGACAGAGAGAAAGAACAAGTGCTGCAGCAGGGCCATGCACCCAGCAGGCTGTTACCTGAAGGCGTAAGCGAGGTAGCCGCTGTGGCTCTTGGCTGACCTGATGGTGCTCTCCAGAGACACAGTGGATTCTCCGATAGCTGAGCGGAACAGAGTGCCGTCCTCCGTGTATGTGTTATTACAGTTCAGAGAACGCTGAGAGAGAGGGACAGAGAGAAAGAGAGATTAAAGAAAAGGCTCAATAACCCATCTCATATTGTCCAACAAGACCAGATGATTTAACATATCGAAACTAACCTGGCTGCCTTAACATATTGATATTATGAAACGTTAACAGGATGTAATACAGACTTCTGTTCGATTTCTGTTCTGTTCGATGTTCAAAAATAAGCCTGAGGTTTAAAGGAAAACTTCAGCATTTTTCAGCCTATTCTCTATCTGCTGCTGTAGCATAACATCAGTTACCACTAGAAATTACTTCAATACACTTTCCTGTACCAAAAAGAAATTAATACCACTCAGTTTTAAAGCAGTAATACATTGCACATATGTTTACACAATGAGTATGCTGAGCTTTATTCTGAGGTACAAATACTGCCAATGCAGGTATCAGTAGCACTCAGCTATCAGCTTTGTCCACTTACAGTCAGCAAGGATGCCCGGGTGGTGCTGGACTCATCCTGCAGAGGCTTCTTCCCTGTGAACACAGTCTTCAGATTCTTCCTCACTTCTTTATTCAGCACACAGTGGAAGAAGAATATAAAGATTCCCTGCAAAAAAAAACAAGCCAGTAATCCCGTTTTTAGTGATGCTATGCAAATTAATGTGTAATACTGACAAACTATATAATAGTTTATAAAACTCTAAAACAATGTTTTGTGTATCACAAAAAAAAAATTTTTTTTTGACTTGGTACTTCATGGCTTAATACAATTAGCAATGATAACCTCACCTGCAAGCAGCTGAAAATGGCAAACAGGTAGTGGAAAATCATGACATCACTGTTAACAGCCATGAGCCCCAACAGCCAGGTGGCGCTGATGAGCAGTAAGAGCAGAAAGGCCATCCGCAGAGCAGGACTGAACACAAAGACATAAATACAGAAATCTTAGTATCAGTACATCCTGAATGACTTGTATATGAATCAAACACCTAGATGAATGTATGGTAACTCACATGGCTCCAGACTTCTCAAAGCTCCTTTGCCTGCGCCCACACGATGCCTTGGCTGCCATCACAAAGATCACTATATTGACCTGTAACAGGGATCATTCCAAACATTTGAGAATGTCATTAGTGAGCGTTTAAGTGAGAATCTAATTCAATAAACTCGTCTTTATTCCCTAAAATGCACATACAGATCAACGTAGTGCCAAATTCTAAGATCGAAAAATCGCTAAAAAATCAGAGAAAAAAAGCATGATATTTAATAAGAAATGTTTATGGACAGGCCAAGATAACTCTGGACTACATTAAGGTTAACTGAAAGGACACCTTTCTTGAAATAGCCTGCATAATCGTATGTGCAACATTTTAATAAGAAACCATTATCTCACAGAAGAAATATCAGATTTACTGCCAACATCAGAATATTAGATTTACTGCCAGTAATTTTGCTTTGTGAAATGTGCTGTGAAGAAAGAAGTTATCAAAGTTAATGGAATGCGATAAAAATATAAAAGCTCTATTAATTAGCATTGAAATGAAACTTCCATTACTTGTTACTTTCTACGATAGCCTTGTAGGTCCTTTCAACTAAAGAAGCAAACTTCAGACACTAAACATGAGTTTTCTACTCGACTACATTTAGGGTTAGGAGGAACTACCATGTTAAACTATTGTTATTGTGGTGCAGTGCACTGACCAGCACAACAACAGCAATGGGTCCAGCAAAGCTCCAGATCAGGGTGTCGTGGACGGAGAGCCAGCAGAAATCAGGGTTACCATAGCCCTGAGGATCCAGACCTACAGCCAGGCCTGTAAACACACACACACCCCCATATTTTCTCACTATAAGTGTATCATTCCTCTGGGCACTGGCTGCTTAAAGAAGTGCTTTTTGCTGCAGCTAACATTACTAAGTTCCTACTCAGCCCATAGAAAACAAACATAGAATTCCTATATGATAATATCTGATCTGTAGCTCCATTGGTCAGATTCTGAAGAAGAGCATGACTACATCAAATTTTAAATCTGTCGCTGCCCCTAAAAAAGCTATTCAGCTGGCAAATGTGACGGCAGAACAACTAAGTTAAGTGATACTTATTAGTCCCACAACAGAGAAATTTCACCTCTGCATTTAACCCATCCATGAACTACTGTCAGCGCTGGGGATCGAACCAGTAACTTTCCAGTCACAGGGCCAGTTCCCAGAACAGCCCACCACTAACCAAACTGGAATCAACCAGAAAGGAACAAAATGCAATTTGGCAAACAAGATGTGAAACAGATGTGAAATAGATATGAAATAGTTTACTGACTGACTGGAAAAATACCACATTCAGACTGGCAATCTGGTCTAATCCTCAACTCAACCTTACATTTAACCTCAGTAACCAAAAAAATGGTTTTGATCTTAAAAAAGCTGAACGAAACCAGATAATGTGACAGGTTTATGGCTCTATTCTTGGAAGAAACTGACAACATTAAAGTACATTTAATACAACGTTTGGGGCTTTTTTGTTGTGATTTATTCACAATAACACAAACCTCTGATGTTCTGCTGTTTAAATGTCCCCTCCGTTTTATATATATGCATTTATATGTAATAATGTGACCTATATGCATTATATCTATGTATGTATCTATATGCAGTAATATTTTTAAAGTCTAATCCTAAACTTAACCTTAAGCTTAACCTCAGTAACCAGTTAGACCTGTTTTCTGTTTTTCCTAAAAAATTGCAAGCGCAAAAACAAAACAAATACACACAAACACAAACACACACACCCCTCACAGGGTGATTACACAACCCCACACACAAGAGCAGGAAAGTTAATGGGAGCAGAGGAGGCAGCCTCTATTATCTTTGTGTCTTTCTACTCAGGCTTTGAGTTTCAGCCAGAGAGGTAAGCGACACCACAGTGGAGCAGAGTCCAATAGCAAAAGCAGCAGAGTCCATCAGAACAGAGGAAGAGTTCCAACATGAGATAAAAGAAAGGGGAAAGAGAAGGTGGGAGAGAGACAGAGACAGAGAGAGAGAGAGAGAGAGAGAGAGAGAGAGAGAGAGAGAAAATACAGACAGAGATGTAGAGAAAAAGCAAAGAGTGTGAGAGAGGGAGAGAGAAAAAGAGATGAGCAAAGAATAGAGAGAGAGAGAGAGAGAGAGAGAGAGAGAGAGAGAGAGAGAGAGAGAGAGAAAGGGGAGAAAGAAAGATAGACAGAAATGTAGGGGAAAAGAGAGAAATAGAAAAAATTGACAGAGCTTTCCCACAGGGATCTCACACACACACACACACACACACACACACACTTAGCTCAGAGAAGAGGCAAGTTCCAACACGACATCATGGGTGTGTGGTTTGTGTTTGTAGATGGTCTGTTTGTGGTGGTGAATAAGAAGTCTACACACATATCTATATGTATACATATTTGTGTTTATATTTATACACTTATGCATATTTGACCTGTCTCAATTCACAGCTCACTGGAGATACATTCACAGTCTTTGGCCCTGTTTACTTTAATATGCTAACTCTGACTCTAAAGTAGTTGGGTGCTGGTGCATTTCCATATTGGTCACAGTAAAACGGATCAGCATGTAGAAAAGGAGCTTTCTGTGCTCTACCTTGTTTTCTATCACTATATGACAGAGGGTGAGAGACACTAACCTGTGATGACCGCAGGGATGCCCCAGCCCATAGCATAGTAGAAGCGCATGTGGCCGTAGTTGATGTTGCGCATCTCTGTAAGCATGCGATAAATGTGCAGCCCCTCCACAAACATCCAGGCAAACGTACACATGTAGAAGAAGTGCAGCAGGATCGCTATCACTGTACATACAAACTGAGAGAGAGAGAGAGAGAGAGAGAGAGAGAGAGAGAGAGAGAGAGAGAGAGAGAGAGAGAGATGAAAAATTAACATAATTCAGGCTGGAGTTATTACTGTGCTATAACGAACAACTAAAAGAGAGGGGGGGGGGGTGTAGAGAATCAGAGAAAGAGGACATTTGAGAGAGAGACATGATAGAGAAATAGATGTAAATATGTACACACAATAAGGATAGAGAATGGGCTAAAAAAGACAAAGCAAGAGAGAGACATGGGGGTGGAATACAAAGAAAAGGAGAGAAAGAAAGGTGAATGAGAAAAATATAAAAGAAAATATAGATAAAAAAATTCATATATTTTTAGATATAGACAATAAGAAACAGAGGGAGAGAAAGAGTGAAAGAAAGAGATTGTCACAGAAAAAAGAGACATACAGAAAAGAGACACCCTTTTTAGAGGGTGAACAGTTTTAGGTGTAAATCTACCGCAGCTTCAGTACAAAGCTGCATGTGACCTTGACCAACAGCATTCCAGACAGACACACACACACACACACACACACACACACACACACACACACACACACACACACACACACATTAAGGGAGCAGAGACGGGGCACATAAAGTACAAGGTAAGTTCAAAGAGTTTGATGTGACCAGTACTACATATTACTTACACCGGGTACATAACTGGGTGGCTCTCTGAAGGCTGTATCTTGTCTTTTTGTGTAAAATTATACTGTATGTATGGGACTATAGCTGGAGCCTCTTAGTGCCAGCAAACACCAGCTCTAGCTTGTCTCCATGATAAAGTCCACAAGGTGAAGTCACTGGGCCAAAGGGGGGTAGGGCTGTAGTTAGATTGTAAAGTATGGGTCCTCTCTAATAATGTGCAAACATGCCTTACCCTAGCTAACATCACACAGTCTCTCACACAACCTGGACTTGGACTGACCCAGGAACAGAGCTACTGCCCTCACGAAAATAAAACATGGCACAAACTTAATTATCTCACTCATTTCTATTTAACCAAATAGAGCCAGCACACACACAGATGTTACCACAACATAAAATGTCAATATAGTTTATATCAAAATGATTCAGTTTTAAGGCAAAGCTTACCCACTGTAGGCTGAATTGACAGCTACATGTAAATGTGCTGTTTTTTTAACATCATAAACAGAAACATTCTAACATTTGAAATGGACCAGTTTGCAGCTTAGTTTCCACATATGGACTACCCATATGTATCAACTGATACACTGTAAAGGTTAAACAATGCTTACATACAACGTAAACCACTTTAACTACAAAACAGTGAGAAAAAATAGTTTAGATTCTTCAACAGACAGCAGACAAGTATAGGTACATTGAGTAGCAGTACAATGTTTATTGACTGTGTTGATAAACTGCAGGTAGCAATGGTGGACAAATAACTGATTTTGTTCCTGGCAATCCTCTTGCAGAGTTTTAATGCAGTGCTAATCAGATCCCCCATTCATATTCTCCTGGGGCCTGCTCAGCTTAATCAAGTGCGCTACATTCGACTTGTGTAAAGAATTACATGTAAAGAATCTCTAAGAAAGGCACTGTTATCATTAACGAGTATGAAGGTTTTTCCTATATGCTAAAATAAAAGTACAGCACTGCAAGCCAATGCAATACTGTGAATCAAACTGCTTTGGTTAAATTACACATCAGTAAACAACTAATGGTGTGTTCGTTATTAGCAAATTGACTTAGCTGAAAATGCGGAAACATCACTGCTTGCTTTAGGCCTGGAACAGAGCATTAGCGCTCAATCAATTTGTTGCTACATGTCACAAAATCTACCCAATAAAAAGAAATATCTGGGGTGCTTTAAAATCTATTCATGGCAGCTAAGCTCCTGTCAGTTTACAGCCACCCGCTGCCTGAGGTCATCAAATCAGACTTTTACACCTTACAAAAAATCATTCTATAGCTCCAATACTTACTTTAATCCAGTCAGCCTTCCAAGCTTGAAAATCATGAACAGTGTATGTGTGTGTGTGTGTGTGTGTGCGCGCGTGTGTGCATGTGGACGTGTGCCTGTGTAGACCAAATGTATAATTACAGGGATTTTATCTGAGCCAATGAAATGGCTCCTTCCTATTCAGCGGTGAATCACCAGAATGTAAATAGAGACTTTTTACCTTCAGGTAACTCCCAACCATCAGTGTGGCCTAACCCATCACCACACAGCTCCTAATTAAATATTTAAGTATGTAATTACTGGTGTTTTACAACGACAACATGCTCAGTGTTAGACTGAGAACCAAACTAACTAAAATTTTCTCTAACCAGAATATTCTATGTTCAAAAAGGAGGTCCTTCTATTTTAACCTTCAGACCTGCTCTAAAATAGAATAAAAACATGAATTTGTAATGACAATTTTGCTGAACAAAGTTCTTATGATGCTCTAATTTTCACAAAATGAATTACAGCTATGTCCTGTTTTTATCCAACAAGCCTGACAGATATTTTATATCTCATGTATCTCTTAAAACTAGGGCTGACATGATTACTCAAAAAATAATCATTGATTAAAATGTACCTTCCTAGAGAGTCAGTAGTGATTAGCTGGCAGTTTAGATTATGGCACTGCATGTTTTAAATTCTCCTCCTGCTCTCACTTACATTAAGAACTAGAGTGAGAAGGATAGACCCATTTTACAATCTCTGAAAGGCTATGATTGATTATTGTCCAGATGAGTGCCTATATATTGCTTGGCCTCTGATCACTCAATCATCAAAATAATCCCTGTTTGAGCCAGAGGTCTTACCGGGTTGTCCGTCTGGTTGATGCCGATGAGGAAAACAAGTTCGGAGAAGAAGAGGGCCGCCACCAGGTTCTTGTGGATGCTGTGCAGGTTGGAGCGGAGTTTTCGCAGGATGGCCAGCAAAATGAAGGTGATCAGCAGAGCAAGTAATGAGGCCGAAACAGTAGCGTAGGTGACTATCTTTAGGGGCAATACATCTCCATGCTGAGAGAGAGTGAGAGAGGGGGAGGTCAATACATTTGGCAAACAAGGAGACAACACTACTGTCACATATCAAGTTGCACTAACATGAGCAAAGCACTCCATTCACTCAGCCTTGAATGCGCGGTTAGTCTTACAACCAAGAGTGTAATATTCATGCATTCATAGTTTAGCCATGTTGGATGAAAAGCGGCTAGTTAACTGCAGATGAAACACTGATAATGTGGATTTACTTTTCAGTTCTAAAGTATGATAAACATATCCAACATATCTGAAATAAGAAACACGTGATTCCCACAAGATGCAGAAAATTAGCTCATGCTTTCATAACTACTAGGTTAGACTGGTATAATGCATTACTGGCTGGTTGCCCAACTGTGTCTTTAAATAGACTCCAAGTAGTTCAGAACACAGCAGCCCATGTGCTTACCAGAAAAAGAACATTTGAGCATATTACTCCAGTCTTATTCCTTTTACACTGGCTAAATGGTGTTAGTCCAACATTGACTACAAGGTCTTGCTTATGACATTTAAAGCTCTTAATGACATAGCCCCAGCAATACTGATCTACACCATCTAGACCTCAGCTGAGGCAGGCTTACTGCAAAACTAGGATCACTTACAGCTCAGTTAGTGAAGGATCATTTTGTCATATAGCTCCTAAACTCTGAAATAGAATTCCAGAGAATCCAGCTTAAATCCACATTAAAACCACATCTGATTAGGCCAGCATATGCCTGGAAGTATTATGGCTCATTTTCTCCTGTTTGTAACTGCTAATATTTCCACTTAGAGCATAGTGGTTTTATCTTCTCAGTGTTCCAGCGTAAAGCACTTATAAATAAAGCTTTACTATTATGTTCATTTCCCACTGTTTAATAGTTTCACACTGCACACATTTAGACTGCTCTTTACCTTCTGAAAGCATATTAACTTGTGCCTAAACGGAGCATGATAAAATAATAGAGCCTTAAACAGGGACTGTAATTGTGTGCAGACATCCCTAGTTAAGATTATTTTGAGCACGGAGTTAAGTGGACAGCCTGTCCAGAAAACGCTTTTTTAAAAAAACAATACAGTTAATAGTACAAAGGCATGAAAGAGGTGAAGAGGGCAAGAACAGAGGAATGTTTAGATGTATAGTAGACATGTTTAACACACCCCCCACCAAATATTTATCCTCCTGGGTGAGTGTGGAGGATTAAATGCTAGCAGACTAGCACAAAGCTAGTGCAAAGTGGCCCCCGCCGTACCTCTCTCTTGGAGATGTCCATGAGCACGGCGAAGCTGGTCATGTGGTTACACTGGCAGCTGATGTGGGTTTTGTTTCTGGAGACGAGTTCACAGCCCTTAGAGGACCATCCTCCAGTCCCTCCGATCCTACAACACATACACAGCATGCTAACGTTATCCTCTTGAATATGTTTAATAATAGTGAACAAATATAGGCATGTTGTTGCTGTCATATTAAAACTACATAGTCCAGTTTTTTGTCCCTGATGAATGATGCTAGTTGTCCTGTAGATTTGATGAGGAATGGACCAATACAAATGGCTTAACCTTATGTAGATTTGAACATTCATTTTGATAACAAAATGTTTTTACAACAGTGACTGTTGAAGTAATGTACTCTATAATGGACAAGCTTAAGAAAATAAAGAAAGCAGAATCCGCTCTGGCTAAGGAATTCATAGATTTCCATTGTTTTCTATGAGCACAGTACATTGTCCTTTTCTTTTACAGCTACCCCTGCTGATTAACTTATACTGAAACAGCTGCATGATGCATGAAGGTGATAATGTTGTGCTTTTTCCCCAATTCATATATTTGATCTTTTTTTCCTCTATTTTATTCTTATTTTATCAATCAATTTATTTCTTAGTTGTGTTTAAATTCCTTTTGTTTCATTACTGTAAATAGTTTTTGTTACTTATGACTGTAAGGGACCTTGAGACGGCATAGTTATTATTGAGCAGAGGTGAGTGTTTGGATGGGGACATGCAGGAACTCACGCGATGGAGTGGTTCCAGAACACACACACAGGTTTGGACCTCTCCTCTGTCTCCAGCAGTGTGTAGTCCAGTGTGATTGGCTGCTCCAGGGGCATGGGCGGTGGTTGGCCTTCGTGGTGCACGGTGGCGCTGACTATGGGCGTGTTGATGACCGGCCGGATGGGCAGCCTGTACAGACAGTGACACACTGTTTCACAGAGGAGCTGATACAAGACAGAACTGAAAACTGTCCATATTAAGGCACATTCAAGTTAAGAATGTTTTTCCTTTCTCCTTTTAAGTTCTCATTTTGAAGTTTTTATGATGACAGCAGAGATATATTTTTCTTTCCCTTCACTATTTTCATTGCACTCACTATAAAAAATAAAAATAAAATGAAGTCATAATAAATAAAATAATAAATAAATAAAATAAAATAAATACATAAATTACAACCCAATTTCCAAATAAGTTGTGACGCTGTACAAAATGTAAATAAAAGCAGAATGCAATAATGTGCAAATCACGTAAACCCTGCATTTCTTTGAAAACAGTACAAAGACGACATATCAAATGTTGAAACTGAGAAATGTTATAAAAAAAAATAAATGCCCTTTTAGATTTTTATGCCAGTAAAAAAATTGGGAAAGGGCCAAAAAAAAAAAGGTAAATTTTTGTAATTCTAAATATGGTTTAAATGATTTGCATATCACTGCATTCTATTTTTATTTACATTTTGCACAGCTGTCACCTTTTTTGGAAATGGGGTTGTAAATAAATGAAATAAAAACACAAGAGATCATGAACAAAAACATTTAAATATACCAACATAACAATACATGTGAAAACATGGAAAAGTAATTAGACAGCAGAGCCAGGACAAGTCAGAGACAGAAAGGGGCAGATACAAAAAGGACATTCCATGACAGAAAGAGGGCGACACTGGAGACCTAAATATACTCACTCAGATGCTCTATGTTGTTTGGCAAATGGCCAAACAGTCTCACAATAACATACAACGCTCAGTAGCAGTAGATCAGTAGGCACAGCCGTCCAATAGCAGCTGTCCTAAATATTTGGACGTGGTCTCCTCACAATTAATTGCCGGTTAAGTTTGTGTATCATGTGAATGGTATGCTGTAATTAGGCTGAGTCTTCTGACCGTGTTGAAGGTTTTATACCCAGTGCTGTCATAGTTTATTGAATGTACCTACAGCTACAGCTGTGTAGGTCACTAAAGAGCTATAGCTATAGAGAGTGGACATGGACTGGTACAGGCCAGTGTAAATCAGCAGGATGGTCAGTTCAGTTCAATGATGAAAAAAAGACAAATAATGTTCCTACACCACTTATCTGAGTGACATATATCATTGCGTTCAAAAGCTTACATGGTCCAGCAGAAGACTGAATGTTTGGACTGAACTTTTATTATATAAAAAAAATGTACAAAAAAGCTTATAACACAAATGAGCACATTTCTCTGTCAGTCTGTAATAACAACACATCAAATACCAACAAGATAGAAAGAATAAACACTAAGTGAGTTCTATTTCCATTTTTTTTATAAAATATGAACTTATGTACATTTTGTTTTTTTGTTCAATTTAAAGTAATTAAGACAATTAAAACATGTTCATTTGTTAAAAACATTTGACAACACAAGTGCCCCCATACTGAAGTTACATTATTTCAGGTTGTCACTATTATTATTATTATTTTTATATACTTCTTTCTGTATCTATAGTCTATAGTAAATGTTATACTACATTAAGTATCATTGTTTACCAGTAACAGATTAAAGGGTCAGTTTATTGTTTTCTACATAATTTCTGACTTCAAAATACTGATGAGCTCTTTTTGATGCTTGAAAGACCTCAGAAAGTTAGTGTACCTGAGACTGCGACGATCAGGGTCATAGCGCTCGGGCAGTAAATGCCCTAGAGAGCGATAGACAATGACAGCAGCCACTGGGAATGGAGGAGGAACCTCAGCCTGCCTTTTTCTCCTTTGGGCCTCAGAGTGGTCTTCCTCAGTAGAGCTGGTCTGAGTCACTGGCTTGTCAGTTGGAGCAACTGCATGGAAAATTAGAGGGTTCAGGAAGGGTGAT
Source organism: Pygocentrus nattereri (assembly GCF_015220715.1). Taxonomy (NCBI): domain Eukaryota; kingdom Metazoa; phylum Chordata; class Actinopteri; order Characiformes; family Serrasalmidae; genus Pygocentrus; species Pygocentrus nattereri. The sequence goes on along the minus strand of NC_051211.1, from coordinate 36,675,380 downwards.
TTTACATCACATGATGGGGAAAACAGGTAAAATACAAATGTGTGTTATTTTTTATTAAATGTTCAACAGTTAGAATGAGAACCTAGTTGCCACCCATTTTGCAATGTTTTTAAGAATGAAAACATTTAAATGTTAAATATGTTTAAGTATGTTTTTAATGTATGTCATTGGCTAATAACGGATATATGATAATATGCACATATAAAAAAATATATATGATAAATATGCATATGCATATATTTTATATATATATATATATATATATATATATATATATATATATATATATATATATATATATATGCACCCATCTGACATATAGTTTTCCTAAAAGACGTGATCTAAATAATATAATCGGAATATTGAAACTCCATGAGTAAAAGACATTTTCTATACTACTTCTTTTTTCTGAGGAAGAGGTTAGTTAAAAATAGATGGCATTAATTCATTTGTCACATGTGGATATTTACCACTGTACTCTGGGGCCTTGAAGGCAAACTCTGGGAACAGGACTGATGACTTCAGGTCTTTGGGATACTCCTCTTTAATCTTTTGGAAGTGAGGGATCTTTGCATCGTCTGGGCTGGAAGAATCCAGGTAATCAACCGCCAAGACTTCGGGGGTGGGGGGTAAAGAGAGACATTAATTGTACTGACGTATAATGACAAAACAAATACTAACATTTTCTATTTAAAATAAAACTCAACAACAATTCTCAACAACAGAAATCAAATTCTCATGCTCTCTGTTTTATTCCTCAATGTTGGAACTCACTCATGTTGTGTGTGACGATGGTGAAGGGTTTCAGGTAGGTCTTCCTCATGTTGCGAGCCACAGTGGTGGCATACTCCTCAAAGTTTCGCAGCAGGTGTGCTGTCCCGCCCTCTGTCCTCTGGATGTGGTCCCAGTGCTCTTTATTGCTGGGGTCCAAGATGGCACTGCCTGCCTTCACAATATTCTAGAACATTCCATACAAACATATCACTTAAAGGAACACGCCAGTAAAAATGAAAAATGGTATCTCTAAACATGCTTACTCGCATCCTAAAGTAGAGCTGCAGTAATCTCTAGAGTGAGATTTTACCATTTAAAGACCATAAAAAAACTCTTCTGATGACGTCTCTGAAAGGTGGGAGGAACTTTTCAAAACTACGACTACTTTGGCGTAGATATTGGGCAGAGGGCTGTTTTGAAACCGCTGCTAGGAATATTACTGATGCAGTATAATTGTAGCAACTGTCAGTAAATCATGACTATGATGAAGGATATGGATTACTCAAATAACAGATAGGACTTCTCAAATGAAAAGAACAATACGCTAAAAGCTAAGGTTGACTAAGTACAGCCAATCTAGATACCTCAGTTTGGTTTCATTTCTCTAACTACAAGGGTAAAAAACCTTCCATTTTGTGTCGAATAACAGTAGAATTGGTGTTTTCATTACAATTTTGTTTCACAACTGAGGGCTACACTAAAATTTTCTTGGATATATTTATTATCCTACAGATCAGTGGTTAGGCTAGCAGTCAGGACTGATTGACACCACAGTGACTGCCAAAGGTTGTATGATTGCATAATGATGCTGGCAAATGTAGTGAGAGAACACTGACAAATAAAAACATAAATATAATATATAATTATGAATTCTGTCAAACCAATAAGGCTGGGGGATATAATGCTATGATACAGATTACTGCACCAAGAAAGAAATAACATAGTAAATGTTATTATTATTAATGTTTTATACACTATTTTATGGAATAGTGCCTGCAACCAAACCACAGCCATGATGTTTTCAAAATAAAAAGTGCTCTATTTCTCTTATACAACAATTTTGCAAAGTAAATTAAAAGGTCAAACAATGAAGCCCTATGCATTGTTTTACATATAAAGATATTCAATACTAGGGCACTTTCCTAGGGCAAAAGGAGAATAAGAGTAAGCTGTTAGATTAGACTAAAGTGACTAGAATAACACAGCTATTAAAAAAATAAGCTTGTACTCAGAGCAAACTTGTAAATAAATATATAAACCAATTTAACACAAGTGGCCAGGCCACAATAATATTAGGTATATGGACATTTTATTCAAAATGCATGCCCCTTTGGTTCAGCTCAGCTTCTGTTCAGCTTAGGCATGATCTCTGTTTACAGTCTTCATACATGTTCATCCACTAATTTAAATGAACTGGGCAGATCAAACACATTTCACAGGCTTACTCAGCAAAGGAACCAGCCAAACTGGATTTATAAATGATCTACATCTACAAGTCACCCACTCTTTCTGTGTCACATAATCATTAACTGTGTTCTAAACTAACACAAGTAACCAGCTTGGTAAAACTATCATTTCACATGAGAGACAAAACCACATAGGGAAGGTTGAAAAGCTGAACTAAGTCTAAGTAATATAAGTGTGTTTCTTGATAACTGACCATGAAAAAACAGTATTAACTGACTGTTGTAACTCGTGGGGAGTCTCACCTCATTGAAGTTAGCGTCCTTCATGGCAGCAAGATCAAAACCCTGCTGCTGGCTCTCGTACTGCAAAACACGTGAGATGAGGTGGAAGGCTGTTTTCACGTCATTGCCGTAGAAAGACTTGGTGATGTTGGTAGCATTATGGAGCATGTTGGCAATATCCTTTGACTTCTGTCCATCCATTCTGGACTCATTACGATGCATCTCTTCATTCTGCATAGGGGGAAGAATGGGCAAATTCAGAAAGGCAGGTCAACAGCAAGCTCTCCACTACTATTTAAAATCAATAGTACAGCCAAGTTCAGTTTTTCCCTCATACCAAATGCTGCAAACTGTGCCAAGTTGTTAGAGGCTGGCAAGTTGTTAAGTATTCTTAAATAGGCTTGCTGATGTCTAGCTAAAACATCAGTAGCAACCATTTTGATAACAGTATGATTACAGTAAACATGTCATTACTGATCGACTCCATTTGGGCTAAGAGAGACAAATGTTTAAAATTATTCTTTGTCAAAATATCACTTTAAGGGGCATATCACAGATGCAATATAGATACCTGATGAATATTAATACTGTCACCTTCCTTGAGAAACACTATGGAACTATTCTACAGCTCTCTAATTAGATCTAAAGAAAACTGAAGATGGTACCAGTTTCTTCAGCTGGGAGAAAGTGATGGTGGTGCAGTTGAAAAGCTCTGGAGGTAGCCAGCCTTTCTCATCACTGCAGTGTCTGACAGCAGTACCTACAACAGACCAAAGAGTGCAAAAAAACAAAAACAACAGAGTTTAGAAACTCAATTAAAATCTAATTAAATGTTCTGCAGTTCCAATTCTTCATGTTGAGGTAATGACATCTTGTGCATTAATTAGTGCAGAAAGCCTGCAAAAAAGAATAACTGTGCTTGCATAATGAAAACTCAAAGGTAACAGAGGCAGCCAGAATGGAAATAGAGCCTAAATGATATCAGGTCATTGCTCTTCTAGCACAACATTGCCAGTAATACTTGTATGACTTCCCCTTAGAGAACAATCTGGAACAGTAGCCTCAGCCCAGACCCATCGTCCACAAAGGTCATTCACTGGCTCTATAGAGAATGTGACTCTTTGCAGGCTCGGCCAAGTTGTCCCTTTACAATTGACCATGTTTAGCCAACGGTTCCCTCCAGAGAGAAAGCCTCATTAACATTCGTTTACCCGCCCAATGAAAAGAGCTAATGGCAGGGCTGTACCAGTGTGAGGGCTCAGCGAAAAGGGCTGGGGAAAGACTAAAGAGCCCAGAGGAACATGGCAGAGCAGAGGGGCTAAATGCCACAGCAACCAAGTCATTTGTCTCAGTCACTATGTCTATATTAATGTGCCAACAAGACATAACATATAGAAAATAACGCATGTGTATGTACACTTTAGTATAAACCCCTATATTGTGGCAGTAATGTAGTTCCACTGTGAATGTCTACAGTTAGACTATTGATGAAGGGCTAAAATATGGGCTAGTTTCTGACCACAGAGCTGCTCTTAGCTGAACATTTTTTGAGCAGTGGAGCACTCTCAATTCAGCTGTGTTGAGGAAGATGCACCATCTAAGTAATATCTAGCTAGCAGTGGTGCTGTGTTCAGGAATTGACCAATGAGGAATGGGGTAAACGTTTTTTGACAAATGTTCGGCAACAGACGGGCTACAGTGTGTAACTGCACACCAATATAGTCGATCTATGATAGGAGGAACTCAAAATGTGGTTTGCACATCTTCAAAGTCCAACAGGTTGCTCTTAAACAAGCCTGCACAACTCACCAATAGATCCCTTGGGGCAGTTCATAGCAACTGGACGACCAAACTTGGTCCTGGGCCACCAGATACCAGCGTCAAAGGCCTTGGGACAGCCCTCATAAACAACTGCAGGTCAAAATAAGGCATATGATCACAAAATCAGTTTAATTCAATTAGGTGAAATCTTTTGTAGAAATATCTGAATTGTTTATTTTTCTAGAATAATTTAAAATTATATCGCTTGAGCACATTACATGCTCCCATACTATTAAATGCTGACATTTAAATACGCACCCTCACAACCAGTGGTGGTCACTTCAGCAAAGGGGTTGTCACAGCGGTTACACTGTCGCCCGATGACGCCTGCCTTGCAGGGACACTGCCCAGTTTGTGGGTCACAGGCTCGTGAACTGGCGCCGGGGAAGAAGCAGTCACATGGGTAACAGGTGTCACTGTCTTTGGGCTGATAGTAGTTGTCCTGTGTGAAAGACAACTGTTAGTAAGCTATGAACACATGTTCATCATACTTATGATCGTCTGTTCAGCAATGCAGCAGTTCAGCTTCATTTTACTTGTGAAGATCATGGACAGAAAACCACACCAGTATCATTTGAAAAGATGGGTTTCATTGCAAAATGCATTACAGACAATTTTAGAAAATTTTTCTTTTTTTTTATGATGTCACTGGGAGTGGACTTCACTCATACACAAGAAATATCAATGCTATATTATGATTAATAACACCTTTATAAGAAAGATAAACCTGTGTTTTCCATCATATGTCAGCTGTTATTCTATTCAAAAACATGTTACATGTAAATTGTTACAAATCGATTTATAGGATTTTGGAATGAAACTCAAAATACAGAATGCAAGAAATGTTTCTGGTGCTGTGTTGTGGACTGCATAACCTGCATCAGCGTAGTGTGTGTACCTTGCATCGGCACTCTCCTGTGGTCTTATTACAGTCTGGGTTGAAGCCTTTATTGATGTCACAATTGCAAGGGCCGCACATGGGGCTGCCCCACCAGCCTCTGGGACACGGCCTCTCCACCCTGACAGAGAGCAGACATAGAATGAGATAATGTATCTGTAACTTTTGTTAATCTACAAGCAGTACAATTTGAAGCGTGCAACCCAGTTCCTGACCATTGAAAACAGTTGCACAATGTAACTGCGACCTTAAACTAAAGCAGCTGCCTCTGGTATTCAAATGCTCCTGAAAACCTTTATTGGTTGGATCAGGTGCTTCATATTAGAGTCAGAAGTAAACGCTGCAGGTGGTGGAGCATGATCCTCTCTGAAATAACCCCCCGACATCATCACTCATCAGTTCAGGAAACACGTACCAGCACAGCTCGGGACAGGGAATTCGGGGGAGGAGAGAGTTTTATTAATGCGAAATTCTAATGATTTTTAAAATAATTCTGCGTAATTAAGTTGTAAACAAATTCAGAATGTTTTGATGTGAAATGCTCCACTGCAGAAAAAAAGTCCGAATTGTTCACAGCAGTGGTGATGGGAACAAGATGTTCAGTGTTTAACGCCTCTAAAGAAAGATTGATTGATGATTAAACATGTTTCTTAACACATGACACATTGTTTTTATGAGAGTTTTGACATAAAAAGATTTAAAATACATCGATGGATAAGAGGTACATGTAGGGTGTTGTAAAGCATAAAAAAAAGCTTTTTAAAAGATTTACCACTATTTTACCCTTATCAACAGTACATATATGCACTACACACTCAGGAGTCATGTGTAGGTTCACAGCTTGTTTTGAATAGTACATAAAATGGCTAGATTTGCACTGTCATGACCCCTGGTGCCTATTACAACCACTGTGAAGAAATATGACCTGTTAAGTTTCTCTACAATGCACCAACAGGCCTTATAAAGAGGCAGTTTTTGCCTTCACTGACTCAGAATTAGTGTTGATCAAAGCTCTTTGTTTGAGACACAAGCTTCTCACATAAAAGTGGTGATTCATTTGATCTACAACTGAGCGTGGTCGTGCAGATTTACTACATTGAGATGATCATTCATTCTGATTTATTAATTTCAACATTATTTCAACAGTACTTGATTTACATTTTTACCTTTTGTCCCGGGTTATTTTGGACACTGAGACAGTTCATTTATTCATTATCCCCAAGTGATATAATGTCCAAAACATTTCAGCTGAATTCTTCTTCGGGAGCAAACCCACCCCAGAGAAAAGCTCATAACATCCTAATCTGCAGTCCCAGCCGGAGCTTTACTTTAAATCACTCAGCCTCCTGCAGCTCCTAATATGGAAGCAGCAAGGCTGAGGTTTCAGTCACGACATGATAACTGCACATTGTTTCTACAATACCTGATAACTCCACGTATGGATCTGGCTTTCAATTCATGAAGTGTTTTTTAAAGGCAGTGCACTGTTCCAGGATCAGACTGCCCATGTGTATTAATGATTTGCACTGAATGCAAGAACAACATGCATCTGAATGCTACACCTCTGCAGGGATTCTCTGCTTCTACTAAGAGCCCAAGAGAGCATAATCATTCTTTTCCTGTGGGTGGGTAGGTAGGATGGCCCTCCCCTCTCTCTCTTATTTAGCAAAATGCAAGCCAAAATGAGTGTCTGTTAACTGACGTAACAGAAATGGCAGTTAGTGTTTTCCTCGTGCTGAACTGTCAAATGACATTACATTAGTAGCAGTTTGAAGTGATGCACTGGTGCCTCAGAGGTGTCAGAGGAAGCATGCGCTAGCCTTTACCTTCCCAGCTTGGTAGCACTGTTTGATAGGGAGAGACCTAACAAGCAGCTGAAATTGGCCATGGGGAGAAAAAAATCCCCCTAAAAGTTTAGGGTATTGCTTTGTTTTGGTCTATATTATGCTGTGTGAACAGTTACTCCAGTTAAATTTATATATTCACTGTATTTTTAAAAATGATTCTGAATCACAGCAAAATAAACAAACTGAATCATATCATGGTGAAATCTGACATCCCATAAATCATTTTCTAAATAATCATAATTGAATTTCACACTCCTAGCTGGCAAACTGCCAAATGAGAGTGCCAGGGTCATTGAGGCTGATCAGGTGGAGCGAGGACACTTAAAGCTACAGGGTCCTCCATGCTTCTTCAGTGCTGACTAGAATGAGGGAGCCTGTGCAGGCATGTGTTGTGCTGTACTGTGCTATGTACTACTCTCTGCTGTGTGAATCACAGCCAGGACAATGACACACAAACACACTTATTCACACACTTAGCACTAGCCTCCGGAGGATCTCCACCTGGTCACAATTTACACAGGGGGGGTGAAAGTGCCTAGCTCAGTCACAGATACAGCAAAAATTAAATCAGGTTATTTCAATATGAGAGCACACAAACACAAAACCATACAATACATACGTCCTCATAAAGGTACGCTAGCTCTCATGTTTAAATCACTTGTCAGATTAATATTTTTTGTAGTTATATACACAACAAGCAGTTGCATAATTGAAATATTAAGTTTAAATATTATGAACTAGACATCAAAGGGCTTTTTTATGTTTTATTCAATATTTAACCTATTTTGGGGAATTAATTGACAAAAAAAACTGCAGTTATCTTTTTACAATAAATGCTTACTTATTTTGATAAGTATATTCATTTTATAATAAAGCTTAATTTCTCATGTTCAACAGCTTTTCTAGTGAATTTAGAATAATCTTCAGTGCTGTGTTACTCTAATCCATTAAGAACATTTGTGAAGTTTAGAATGATCTGAAGCCTGTGATGCTACACAGCACTAGTACATTACAAATATTATATGTATTGACAAAACTGTTTAAAAATTTGGAATCACCTGCAGTTATGTTATTCAACAGTAACGTATACAGTGTAGAATAAATAGAATATATTTTAAGATGCTTTGTGATTTAAGCTACTAATTAATGATAAATATAGTGGAATGACTGCCACCTTTTATATTTAAAACATTCTACATATTAATTTTAATCTTAAGATTACAGCTTTCTTAGTCATTTTGAAAACATTTATAGCTCTGTTCATCATTCTGTACAATTCTGACATTTCATTTTTACAGCTTCCTAATAATAAGCTGAAATCTATGAAGTTGTAGAGTCGCATCATCAAAATATAATAAAAACAGGGTTTTCTAAACTACTAAATAGGGATTCTAAACTTCTGAAAAGTAACGTACAATAGGCTAATTGACACTATGTGTGAAATTTACAAACTCCTATATACACAAATTGCAATGACAATGTTTTAGTCACCAAGTATCAACAAGCACTGACAAGAGTCAAATGACTGGAAAGTAAGGAATCTGCTGCACTGTGTGATCTCAAGCCTGATTAAACAAATCAATCCAAGCAGCCGCTTAGTGCTTATGTAAGTTGTCATAAGTGGTCATGCAGGCTTGATAAGCAGGAAATATGAGTCAGAATAATGTGAGAAGATAAATAACTTTTTTTGGTTCTTACTTGTTCTCGCAGTACTGTCCGTAGTAGTTCTGACCGCACTCGCAGGTGTAGCCATGAGAGGAGCTCGGCTTTCGGACACACGTGGACACGTGCTCACAAGGGTTCAGGAGACATGCGTCCACACATTTCTTACCAAAAAACCCTGGAGAGAGAGAGAGAGAGAGAGAGAGAGAGAGAGAGAGAGAGAGAGAGAGAAACAGAGACACAGAAGGGAACACAGAAAAAAAGAGAGGGAGGACACAGAGATAGAGAGAGAAGACAGTTCATAAGACAGAGGGAAAAGGGAGGTGGTAGAAACTCAGAAGCTCACACAAGAAAAACTTTGAATTGAAAACAAATTCGCCCATAAAACACCAGGGCCCTGAACACAGGCCTCAGATAAGTACCTGGGTCACACACGCAGGTGTGAGTGCTCCAGTCGTCCATGCACTGGCTGTTCTCAGGGCAGATGTTGGAGTCGCAGGGGTCAGCCAGGTCACAGCCCTCTTCTACATGGATCTTCAGGCCCTGCTGCATGTTGATGTTGGCTGTGTTGGTGGAGGTCTCCCCCATCCTCACACCCTATAACACATACACATTTTACAACTTGCAGCATGTGGGATCATTCATACTGTATTTGACTGGTTAAAATATACAAAAAACTAACAAACACCATTCAGTCCAGGGATTATACATAACACTAACTATTGGCAGGCTGCAGCTGCCCAAAGACGACTGGACTGCAGCAATTTGAAGAATAAATCTTTTTTTAACAAGGATGTGTAGTGTGAGGTGGGTTCTGGTTTGCACTCACCTGCATGCAGCCCTGGAAGCCTTGCAGGACATTGTTGTTCTCACCCTGAAGACCACCAATGAAAAGACTCCTGACTTTGAGTCCAGGCAGCTCATTCCCAATTTCCACTGACCTCTGCAAATCATAGTTTAGAACATTTACCTCAGCCATTACTGCCAATGCTGCAAATTAGCCATAAATTTAGAGAGAAATATCCACACATGCACTGGTAAAAAAGAGGGTATAACACAGACTAAAAATAGCATTTCAAATGCAATGATTTAAAAATAATTTTATTTATTATTATTCATTTATTTTATTTATTATTTTCAGACATGAAATTCATTTTATCGTCCATATTCCACTGCTGCGCGAGTGGTCATTTACATTTGTGTATTCACTGTATATTTTTAAATAATTCATAACGGAAAATATGGAATCATTTGAATCATTTCATTGTACCTTAAAACACGTCTTAAAGTTGCTTCCCTCCTTGAATCGCTTCTTAAATTGTAATCAAACCGTTAAGAGGTCAGATGGCTAAAGTGTTGGTAAAGAATGTATGACTGTTTAACTAAGAGGTGTGAAAAAAATATGACAGTACAACTGTACCTTAAACATGTCATAGTCCAGAGACACCTGGGCCATGTATTTGGTGTCTTTGCCCTCTTTGCTGCTGGTGATTTCCACAAGAATATGGTGCCACTCTCCATCGTTCACTCTGACCTCTGCAAACTCCAGCAGAGCCACACGCTGCTCCCCGAGTTTCACCTCCATCCTCACCTGCCTATTCACCAGCTACAGACAAAACAATAGGTAGACATCAATAGGTAGACATCATAAAGATCTCACATTGTCCAGTGCACAGAAATTAATGGCTGAAGAAGCTATTTAAGGTCCTTTTTTAACATAAACTATATTTGTAATTATTTTACCTATAAATGAAATGATTGTTTTCATAGTCCAAATTTCAATTCCTTGCTCTCGTAACTACGAATCTTAGATATTAGTCTTAAAGGGAATTTCCACAAATTAAAAAAAAAAGGAATAAATCAGTCCTTGAAAAATAAACAGAGTAATTCAGAGTAGTTTGATGTGAAGTAGTTTATTGTAGAGAAACGTACAGACTCTGACCACTTCATAGTGGTGGTGATTATAAACAGGGGTCACAATGTCTACAACACAAATGTAGCCATTTTATTTCTTATCCAAAACCACCACTGAACATACACGTGCATTCTGTAATGTTATTGGTGGTAAAATAGTCAGAAATCTGAAAAAATAAGTTGTTTTTGGGGACTATTTTGCCCTTTATGTATCCCTCCACCATGAGCAGATTAAAATAAATTGATTAAAATACATTTTAGGACAAAATTCTGTCGCAAAACTACCATAGAACAATGACTGGTCAGATGTCGGGTTCCTATCACCTTCACTCTGAACTATTCTGACTTGGCAAGTTTCTCTAGAACAGAGCATTTAATATCAAATCATTCTGGCTGACCTTTTTTATACCTCAGCCATTGAATTATTTTTTAATTTTTGAAAATCTGTGGAGTCCCCCTTGTGACAATTAACTGAATAACAAACCTGGTTGAATGTCCAATAATATTAAATAAAATAATTACTGCACCTCCGTCAAACTGATTTGAAAAGAAACTGCCCTGCTCCAAATCAACACAACAAAAAATTGCACTTTCCAAGGAAACAAATATCTGTTACTCACCAGCAGGTTGATCTGCGAGGCAGGACCAGCGTTAGCCTGCATGAGGACTGCCGTGTCGCTGCTCTGTCTAGTGCGGAACATCAGGCCTATGTACCAGGGCACAGCCACGGTGATATCAGGATCAGTCCAGGACACCATAGCGTGGCCATCAAAAGACTGTAGTGATGACATCACTGTGGAAAAGAGGCCAGCTGAAAATGCTTTCTGTACAGTACACACAAGGCCCAACTCAAATCACTGTGTTAACTTATTTTCGCTTAAAAAATCAAAAAAATGTGTAATACGATGGGGGTTTTGTACCACCTTCGTTTTTCTCAACATCAACAACAGCTATTTCATACAGCACAATTAACTGCATGCATTACTCCACAATACAGGCAACTTCAGACATCAAACATCTCTCTTCAACTACATTCAGGATGAAGGAAAAATTGCATGCATTTGACTTTTCAGCAACCCATTTGTTTAAGGTGTTTTCTATGCAGTAATGAATTCCTACTCCATTCAATCAGTAATCTGAATTTGTGATCTTTTGAGTATCTCCCGGGACAGTGAGACACTGTTGATGTGAAAACACCAGCAGTGCTTCTAAGTAAATCTGTATGTGCAAACCAGGTATGAGTCCTAATCATTGTGAAGAACAAAAACGTTAAGGGTATAATCCCTTCACAAACACATGCTTCAGTCCTGGGAGACCATGTGAACTCTAATTTAACATGGAGAACAAGTCAGTTCCATGTCCGAGGATACCAGCTCTGCAGAGATGTCAGTACAATCCAAACTGTTCATGCCTGAAGAGGTTCTTTTTGCTGAATTGAATCAGAGTGTGAAAGCTCCAGATCTCACACTCCCCCAGGCACATTTTTCCATTGATGCATACAGACAGTAATTATCCACAAAAACAGAAATCAGCCTCTCATATTTGGCAGAGTCTCACTCTCAGCCTTGATTCATCTTTCTCCATCTAAAACGACCGTTTCTGTTACCTCAAGAGAAGCGTGCAGATACAGATATTGATGTCAGGGGTGGGTGACACGACGAAATATCATTTTCACAATAAATTGTGTCATAATAAGCATTTCCAAACATATGGTAGGGATCATCAGTAGTTCTGAAACACTGTACTAAACAACATTAGAAGAGGTTTAGAACAGTCCCCCAAATGCCTGTCAGAGGTTCTAACATGAACATTATGCAGCAAGAATAAAGCTTGATTCGGTATAATAATTCCTTTTCCTGGGGGAAAGCCATATGTATTTGCATCTTTTCACAGCCTAGCAATAACATATAAAGCCTAGAGACAAGACAGGGTGTATGGAGTCAGTGCAACTTAAAAACATAACTGTAATCAAATTATGGTATTGCAATTATTGTATAATAGAAGTACTGAAGTATAGAAGTATTTTTTTCCACAAGAGTGCACAGGAGAACTATTTTTGGTTCCCTGAAGAACCTTGGTGGTTGATGGTTCTTTAAAGTTTCCTTGTTAAATCCTAAAGTGCTTATTTTATGGAATTATTAAAGAGTGCTTTCTCCCAATTTTTAGGAGTGTTGTTAAGAGACCATGAGCTAAAATCCTGATGATGCCATGAGTTCAAGAGACTATAACTGGTCCTACTTAACTGAATGCAGAAAAATGTAGTATGTAAAACTTTTAATAAAAAAATTAACTTTTTGATAGTAATTCAAATGAGGAACTTCTGTTTCCTGCTGGTGCATTCTGTCTGCTTTAATGTATTACATTACAGAAACACACTATATAAAGCAATACTCATCATAATCACCGAAATACATTAACGTATTACATGTATATTGTTTGGATATCGTTCACCCCTAACTGAAAAAAACACATACTTGAATTTTTTGTCACATTTTCTAAATCTTTCAACATCAAATAAAAAAAACAGGTATTTATAGCTGGACCTGCTCCAAAATTCTCAGACATCTCCAAAATATGACGATAGGCTCTGCACAGCATTTTAATGAATAAAACTGACAACATTACAAGCACTAGCTGAATAGCATCAACAAGACTGCCTGCTAAACTGCCAAAAATCTGCTAACGGTCCCAGCTAGAGTTCCCCAGGATGGATACTCTATCTGTGGACTGGCAAGAGTGCAGCACCATAATAAAAGCACAGCCTATCCAAAGATGCTTTTACTGGCATTTGAGGCAAGCCACTGATGGAAAACAAGGCTATCCTGTAACTAAATGAAACCACGAGGAAGAGAGCTATTTAAAGCATGCATCTCATCAGCATAAAACCCAGCAGCAGGCACGCTTATTCGATTCCAATTGGAAAGGGCTGTGTGAGTCCTGCAGGGTTATTTCTGATGAGATAACGTCAACATCCAAGTGCCGCAACAGAACCTTGCGAGATTCGACAGGCCTACAGGAGGACCTGAAAGAGACCAGGTTAACATTTACTCCATGGTGGCGCCACGAGCCTTACACAACATCCAACCGCAAAACTGCTGCTCAACACAGGGGCTAAACTATCATTAAAGCTGTTTCAACACAGTTTCATTAATCAATCAACACAGGATATAGTACAGTCTATTAAGCAGTTTGTGCAGCGCGCATCAAAGGTGCTGTGCTATGAGCCATTCTACGCTTGCCAAGACCATTTAACCATGAAGCACAGGAATGCTACAATGCAATGCAAATCAGAACACATCCAAGTTCATCATCTGTACGAAGTGCAGACGGTCTAATTTCCTGCCTCATTAAAAGTGACTATCATGTAAAACACTACAGTCTATTCGATGTTGATGAGATGACGTGAAAGGAATGCTCTGTAAGGTTGGGTTCTGCCTTAGGCTACCGCAGTAATATGGGCTGCTTTATTCAAGACATCAAATCAGTCCTGGAATGTGGTCACATGAGATTGCAGACCAGAGGCTGTTGTGACATACACCGACATTGGTTATCTCAGTCTGACCACAGACATTTCACCACAAAATATATGACATTAGGGTGAAAGAAAAAAAAATTCACTGAATAACCACTGATTCTGTTGGGGTTATTTGGCAGTGATGATACCGCACATTTGAACCTGTTTTCACATTATCCAAAAAATGCTATTTCACCCATTTTAGAAGTCTCTCAGTTGAACTATGCAATATTTTTCTTCAGTAATGATAGTGCTTTCTTAAAACTCTGACTGTTCAATTAATTTTCAGATTAATCAATTAATAGATTGGTAATTTAACACAGTTACAATCCTACAAGATATACTACATAAAGCAATAAAACATACACAATCAAAAACCTCATCCTATTGCAAGGGGCTGTTACATCAAACCAAAACTTCTGTTTTCAAACAGTCCCACTTTTTATGCCTAAAAGCATGTCCCTAACCGTAATGGCATTTCCTTTTGTCCTTTGTGCCTGAACTTGTAACCCTGAACCTAGCTGAAGTCATGACTCATGCCTTTGCTCTGAGGGACGAAATCCAACCCTTTTATTAGGTAGAAAGAATAAGAAAATGTATCCTAGCAGGCATGGCAAAAACAGGGCTGTAGATGTGCTAGTGGGTCTTTCTGGTTGGTGGTTTGAGTCTATGGGTCAGTGAGTTAGATATGGAGCAGAAAATGAGAGCAGATCCTGTCTGATTGCTATCAGTGGAGACATTTCCCTAACAGGAAATACACACGCATTAATGCTGCAGCCTGCTTCCTGTGCTTCCACTGACAATCAACAAGTGAATCAAAATAAGCCAGTAAGGCAACAAACAGGCATACAGACAAGAGTAGTAAAATGCAGTCAAATGCAAAAGTTAACCAATTGTGACACGATTAATGGTTGACCAGTATTATTTTGGACAAAATTATTTACTTTTGCTGGACTAGAAAACCTTGACTCATCAAAACATCCCCAGAAGCACTCATCTGGAACTGCAATGCTCACAGTGCACCGTAAAAAACGCTGTTAGCTGTTAGTTAGTGGCTCACTTGCATATGGAAGCCTTCTAGTTATCAGTACTGCATAGACCAATATGCAAATTCACACTCACCTTGTTCACAGTTCTTTCCTCCGCGGCCAACAGGACATTCACAGGAGTAGGTGTTCCACTTGTTTTCACAATGACCTCCGTGCTGGCACAAACCCTCCTTACAGAAGTTTCTCTTTGCTGGACAGCCTGAACAACACAGAAAACATGGTGGATGAACGGTACACAAGATTAAACACAGCACACAACATGAAGTAGGACTTCTAAGGTGTACATAACTGTGTAGTTCCCAGCCTTACAGAGAATTTTACAAATGATTAATAGTGAAAGTGATTTTGTCAGATTTCATAAAAATTAACCCCTTAAAATCCCAGGCTCATTACATACTAAGGGTTATTGTTCAGTATCGACAGGGACACCAATGCAAACTGGTTGAGATATTCAACCTTTAAGGGGTTAAGTAAAAAAAAAAAAAAAAAAACATTGCTAAAGTAATTTCTAGCTCTCACCTAAGCATTCATAGCTTTGGATATCAGTTGGGTTACTTATCTATTTGCAGTCTTGACAGCAAATGTGTATGTGCATGCTCTGAGTGTATTTGTACTGAATGTAGCCAATACATATTTCGCACTGGAGCTACAATTCTTACAAGTAATGGTTTATACCCAAACAATTAGCACAGTGCAAACTATATATCTGAATCCTCACACACTTTCCTCAAACTATGACATAGTTTCTGACACTATGTTATGACATTCTGTTGTGTATAACAAACTGACAATTTCTTGGCCCAAACTGTTGTCTGTATTATAATTCTACAGAGCACAGTTGCTTTAATAAGCCCAAAAGTCTTTAGAATCAGACCTGCTGTGGTGCCATTGTTGGCGATGAAGCTGGCCATGTCCACAGGCTTGCTGTCGATGGTGAGGTTCCTCATGCAGCCTACGAAGTCCCGGTTTCGCACAGGAAAATCCTCCGGTAGGTTGGGCACTCCACCCAGCAAAAGAGGACCCGTTAGATCCAAAGATCTGTGAGAAAACAGCTGTTAGATCGGAACAGCATACAGAGATCTAGCTACTAACCTTGGAGATCAACATTAACAACGATGAACTTAATTCAAATAATCTTCATATTTATACAACCAACTATTACTCATGCAAGTCTGAGAACGATGCACCTTACAAAGTTTGAACAGAGGTCATTTACATATATCAGTACAAAAGGTACAGTCACAGAAACAGTCTAATGCTAAGGGACAAAGAGAGGCTGGAAAATAGTCACATACAAATGTAAAAAGGACAACCTTAAGCTATAGCACTGCTTCATCACACAGTGCACTGCAGGTAGTCTTAAAAAGTTCATCATATGATTCTTTGCAGGAAGACTTGAATTTTTATTATTATATAATGTAATATTACTGCAAGAAGGGACTCT
The DNA here is from genome assembly GCF_015220715.1 of Pygocentrus nattereri. Lineage (NCBI taxonomy): Eukaryota > Metazoa > Chordata > Actinopteri > Characiformes > Serrasalmidae > Pygocentrus > Pygocentrus nattereri. The sequence continues at coordinate 36,658,769 of NC_051211.1, read as the reverse complement.
TATTCACTAACTCTCTAAAATAGGTTATTCTGACAAAGGCTATTTAGTAATCACATGACCAGATGCATTGCAAGTGATCAGAGGACAGTCAGGGTGACCTGGCCCTGTACTTGTGGCTGCAGGCTTAGTTTTGTATAATGACCAGGCAGCCCATCAAGCCTCTTATGACACAATCAACATCAAATGGCCCTGTGGGGTTTAGCAGATTTACACTGACCTGGGCCACAGTATTAGGGTGTTGAGGAAAATAGCATGTCTGTAGTAAATAAGGTCCACATTGGGGGTTATTCACTGACCAGTCCCATGATGCTCAGTCCCAAGTCCCATGCCATGTCCCAAGAGGCCATGTAGCTAACAACTGATAGAAGCTTACATCACACCAATTAGCACTGAGCAAACTGTAATGATCACACACTTGCCCCAACATACTTTGGTCCTCAGATTTTTTTTGTTAAAACTGAAAGAAGTAGCATTATTGAGTCTTACAACACACTAAAATATGGTAATAATTATTATGTCAGTAAAGCCTGACATAATAATTTAAAAGTCAGTGATGTCAGGTTGCATTTTGCGGTAGATTTTCAGATCATGTCATAGGTTTTGACATATTAACATCACACACACAGGTTCAAAAAGAAGGTCCAGCTTGATGTTTAGGCCACATACACACAGTATCTAAACCACTCATCCCTCTAGGTTGTGGGGGATGCTGGAGCCTAGCACAGCAGAAGGACAGGAACCCCCCTGACAGATCGGCAGTCCATCAGAAGGAGTGTCTCCAATGCAAAATTATTGTACATTATTGATGAAGATGTGACGTGGATGCTTCACCTCCACCCTTAATCAGTTTTGACTCGGCCCTCTTTGAAGTCCTTCTATGGACTCACAATCACTAGACTAATCCACTTGTGGGGGTCTGAAGCACAACCAATTTTACAAAATGTTCTTCTGCATGTTGTGTGCAATGACACATGTCCAGCAGAGAGGTCTCCAAATCCCCAAATCTTACATAGTGCAGCTTTAACCATACAAAATAATTTGATAGATAAATAGATAGATTCAACTTTATTGTCATTACTCAGTACAAGTACATGGCAACGAAATGCAGTTAGCATCTACCAGAAGTGCAAATAGTAGCAAATAGTGCAAAAAGAGACTGTGCAAGTGTGCAATAAATAGGCATAGTGCAACATTACAGTATATGGAATAAATTACTATTATAGACATGCAAAAAAATAGATTATAGGTGTGTAGATATATACATGAACATGTTGGAGATGTACACTGTATTGAATAACTGTTGCGATGTGTTTGAGGCTAGCATTTAATGATTTAGGCATGCGGCCCACTGCAAATTATTAGCAACATTAGTCTTGTAGCCCCACTGCAAAACTAAAGCAAACTTCAGACTCCAAATATGTCTTGGCTGGTTGATTACATTTGGGGTAAAGATTTTTTGCCAAGCTATCACAGTCTATTGCCATATCTTGATGCATGCATACACTCACTTTTCAATCTAAAATCTCAGAAAAAAAAGGTATGACACTGTCACTGGGGCAGTACCCTTTTTATCACTGTGGTAGTACCCTCAGGGGTACATCTCAGTGCCTTTAGTCAGGGAACATAATTGTACTGTAATCCATTGAAATTATATTTTCTAAATTGTACTAACTCCACACACCCTGTCTCATCTCCAGGCTTTTATCTTATTGTTCTGTTTTAAAACATTAGTTTATAAAAAGATACAAACATCTACTTTTCCACTAGGAAAAACTTACTTAAAGTACACAGTTGGACCTTAAAACCGCTGTTTCACCTTTGAGGGTACACTTACATTGTTTGTACCTTCATAAACAAATCATGTACCTGCCTGGTACCTTTATTTCTAACAGTGTAAAACGATGCAAAAGGGATAAGCAAAACACACAGTGAACACACAAAAGACTTTTTTTCATATTAACTATCAATCACTTTTAATCACCTGAATATAGGTCTTCGATTGAGTAGTGGAATGTGGTTGTACTACAAAGAACAGGTAACTGCCTAATCAGACTGGACACACTGGTTTTAACACAAACTCTTTTATTTGTATTCATTTGAAGTGCTTTTAGCACAGCAGTCTGTAAGCAGCCACACCTGACAGCTTAATCTCTGCTTCTAATTCTGTTCAGACAGATATTAAAACAATTAGCAACATTACTCTAAGATAAGGTTGGAGAGCAAGTACTTTCTGAGTGCTTAAATGTGTGTGTGTGTGTGTGTTGGAAAGGGAGAGGCAGGTTTAACATTAGAAAGCGTGTAGACAGACAGAGATTAGAACAAATAAAAGATGGTCTAATCGCTGGTGATTACTGTCATTTAGCTTTTCTCTTCCTCTAAAGATTAAGAGGGTTTTTCATATAGCAGGATTTCTCAGTTAGCCAGGTAACTTAAGCCAAAAGTCAAGACATTGCTACAATGTTTATTTAGGCCAAATTATTTTTTCTCTGTGTTGCAAATGTAGTTGCTCAGCTAAGACACGTTTGGTGTCTAAAGCTTGCTTCTTTAGTTTCGCCCTGGAACTACGAGGTCAACGTAACACCTAACAAGTGACGGAAGCTTCAACTACACCAATTACCATCATGCTAGCTGCATGCTTAAATTATCACACAGTTACATTAACTGCAAATAGACTTGCTTATGTGGTTTCTGACAAACTCTTATTTATAAAAAGACAAAGTACAGACACATTTTAGGGTTCAAGATGGCTGCTACTGCTGTGTTTATCTATGCAATGTAGGTTTGTTCATTATTACAGATAGCAAGAGGTCAACGGCCCACTGTTGACCTGCTGACAGCAAAGCTGGAGGCCCAGTGGCTTTTGGCTCAGCATTTTCCGGGTAGCCCACTGGGGGTTAAACAAAGCATTAGACAAAATGCTTTTCATCACTTACTTTCCACTCACAATCTAATTTACTTATTTTTCCTTTATTATTCCTTTCGTGCAGGCGGCACGGTGGCATAGTGGGTAGCGCTGTCGCCTCACAGCGAGGGGGGGGGCCTGGGTTTGATTCCCCGGCCGGGTGAGCGGGGTCCGCTCTGTGTGGAGTTTGCATGTTCTCCCCGTGTCTGCGTGGGTTTCCTCCGGGTTCTCCATTTTCCTCCCACAGTCCAAAGACATGCAGTCAGGCCAATTGGACATGCTAAATTGCCCCTAGTTGTGAGTGTGTGAGTGACTGTCTGTGTCTGTTTGTCTGCCCTGTGATGGACTGGCGACCTGTCCAGGGTGTATCCTGCCTTCTGCCCGATGACTGCTGGGATAGGCTCCAGCACCCCCCCCCGCGACCCTGATTGCCTGATACACCTGAGGTTAGAGACTCCCTTCTGGGGGCCAGACTATCAGTGTAAACTACATCTTCCAGTGTCTGTAAGTGAAATGTGTTGATATATATAGAGAAAGGGGCTCACTTCTTTTGTCCAGTCTGTGTGCCCTGTGCGGCACAGGAATAGTTCCCGATTTGGCTCCCGAAGCGCACTGCCATGGCGATATCGCAGTCATCCACAGCCACCACAGCAACCTTCTCCCCTGAGGGCCCGTGAGGAATCCCCAACCGTCCGATGTTAGGCTGCAGCACAAACAGAGAGAGAGAGAGAGAGACAGAGACAGAGATGTCACATGATCAGTTTCAATTCACAGCACAAACATTTAATCTAAGACACACTGTAAACTGTAATCACATAAACATGTGAACAGAATTACACAGAAAAAAAACTTCAGCACATAAAAATCACCTCACATAACGTCAGCAGTATAATACTCTGAGATTCTTGCAAAAATAATACTAAGAGTATTAATATATGATATTAGACTCAGATTGACTAATCAGATTACACAGAAGTTTTTTTCCAGTGCTGCTTCATGCCCTCAAAATATTTCCTCCTAAGCTTCAGAGAAAATGAGACTTTATTTTCTCACAGTGATTTCAGACGGAATGTAAAGGTGGCAAGATAAGCAGTGACTCTCTCTGGAGTGCTCTAAAGAGCTGCTAAACCACAGGAACTCACTTACTCATACTAACACACACACACAGGCATGCATTTGTATTCAACCCCTGGCCTAATCCTAACTTTCATATGTTTTTGACATGTTAATGAGAGTCTGTTGAGTGTTTGTTTCATCTAAAATGGACCAATCAAAATAAAGTGCCACCAACATATTTAATTTTCAGTGAAAGACGATGTAACAAGACATGGCCATTCGACGCAATGTAAGGAGTAGCAGCTATTTTCAAATTATTTAAAAAATGGAAATACAAGCCACAACAACAATATGTATCTATGGAATAATATCATGTCTCATATGCATTATATATGTGAGTACTCACAGGTAACAATATCCCATATATATTCATTATGTACTACATGATGTATCTAAACCAAACCTAATAGCCAAAAATAACAGATTTTGCTTTCAATTTTTTTTATTAAATATCGTTCTATTGTGAGGAGCATTTTGTTGCTCCTTTTGTTGCCCCTGCACTGTAAAAAATGATTGAACTTCAAATAGCAAGTCAACAGATCCTAAGCCACTTTTTGTTAAAAATTAACTTTTTGTTTAAAATTCAACTACCTTACAAATGTTGAGGCATATTTCTTTCCTAATTAAACACTATGAAATGTTTAGGCTCAGGAAAGTCAGGAAAATGTGCTGAAAATGTACAACATTGACCACACACACACACACACACACACACACACACACACAGATGAAAGCTGAGACTGTTTACAGTAGAGGCTGAGTCTGAACTGATATCTGAACGCTGGCTGTAAGCACCTGGCTGAGGGCAGATATGGGCATCTTGTCTAATTCCATTTAACACACACTCACTCAAATTAGAGTTCACACATCAAAAAAGCAAAAGGAGAAGAGAAAGGAGTGTAAAAGAGCACAGAGAGTGCACGAGAAACAGAGAGAGTTTTTGTTATTGTTAGCACTTGCAGAACACTGAACAACTGCATTTATCACAAAGACAGATTTAGACTGATTATAGAGAGTCTGTAAACAATAACAACCAGTGTACAGCAACTGCATAAACTTCTTAGTGATAAGTAGCTGATTGGATGTGAGTCTATTACAACATGATCTTATTTTATTCATTGTTAAACTTTTTTTTTTACTTTGTTCACAGAAATCACAAAAAGTAAATATTATAATACATATAATTCATAGTGATAATCTTTTTCAGGAATTGTGCTGCCCACCCTTACAGCTTACACTATTTGAGTTGATTTCCAGCACAGTTTCCACAGCAGTGAGGCTTTTATCAGCCCTATCACTGCCCTCCTACTGCCCTGTCCCTTTTTCCACCACCTAAAAACACTCTCTTTTTCCACCAAAGCCTTTTTCAACAACTAGACAATTTTAACCCTCTGACGCTCGACTTTGCTGGTTATTTTTGCTCATTTCTTTTTATTCCGCTGTCTCTCACAAACAAAGGCACTCCTTCCTCTCTCTCTCTCTCTCTGTCTGTCTATCTCTCTCTCTCTGTATGTGTGTGAGTATATTTGATCTCTTTTCCTAAGGAAGTGCCTCAGCAGAGAGAATGTGATGGCTGAAAGCATTGAGGTGTGGTCAGCGAGAGACGTCCCATCAGGGGACCGGAGCAAACAAAGGCTTTGAAGAGCTGAGTGTGTCACTATGTGTCAGAATGTACTTAAAATAGTTGGTTAATGGGAGCAGACCTAAATCATCGCACTCGTATTTTGGTGCATTCTTTCAGCGTATTAGCAGCAGGATATGAGGGCGTGAGTTATTATCCAGATGGCTATCTTCAGCCATGTTGTTGTTTTTTCTTTAAGGCAGGAGACCGGACAAAACAAAACTGGCTAACAGTCAGTCTCATGTCATTCAGACACATTTGGGACATTTGGACATATTTGAGTATATGAATTCTTCTTTAGTTTTGCACTGGAGCTTTATGATAAAGAAGAAATGCACTGCTTTTTAAATAATTAATTCAATACTTAAACACAAACATTTTCATGTGATTTTGTCTGTTTTAAAATGTACAGACTAAGAATTGTTCACAGTGTTAGTAATAGAAACCAAACAGGTTAATACATAAAATGGTGATGAATACACTGACTGATGTGTGAGACACTATTACTATAAGATTTTAATGTAAAACATATTTTTAAAAGCCTTTCATGGTGGGGAGGTACATGAAGGGCGTTGTGAGGTGAAATTAACAGAGAACCTATTTTTACTGTCATTAACTCGAATAAAATACCAATAAATACGAATGTGAAGGCACGTGTAGGTTCACTTCTCATTTTGGATAATACATTTGCTGTATTTGCACTGTAGACATCATTGCCTCTGGTTCCTATCACCGCCACTATAAAGAAATCTGTGTTTCTATATTGCAGCAATCACATCAAACAACTTCACATGACTTTGTTTACATTTCATTGGTTTAATTAGGTGGAAAATGTGAACGTTTTGACTTTTTTTAGCCATAAAATGTAATTCTGTCCATTTTTACATATAACAATAAATCATACAATGTCAGAATCCAAGCAAACAAGCCAATTTGAGATTGCATAAGAACTACACATGGTTTGAGGAAAGTGCATAATAATTTAAGCACCCACTCTGCACTGTGCTTATTGGCTATGTTAAATTGGCATAAAAACTAATGAGTGCAAAACTACAGAAGCAACTTCTGACACCAAACATCTCCTGGGATTAAATTATATTTAGATTTTTAGCACTTTAAACAGCACGTCAGTGCAGAGAGTTCACCTGAATGACATACAGTATCATAGGCATATTTAGACTGATCCCAGTTCAGCAATATCATTAAGGGCAGTGAGATCACGTCCTGCTCTCTGCCCTCTTTGTAGGGAAGTGACCAGTACTGAAATCCCATTAAGCCCAATGGCTTTAGGCCAAGTGCTGCTCAAAGAAGTGAGGAAAAAAAAGAAAGTCAAAAAGCTCCATGCAGGCCAGGCCAGGGCTGTTGGCACACAGCCTGCCCAGAGATACAGTTTTTAGCTGGGGACTGTTTTTAGCATCCTTCCCCTTTCCAGAGCCCCAGAGTGCCTCTGTTGTATGAGGGTCTGAAAGGAACACCTGTCCCGCACGTCCCAGTGGAAGAACTCTGCTGAAGGACAACTATTAGCTGCGGTTAACACACTGAAGAGACTCTAGCTCATACAAGCCCCCACTTCCTGCATATGAACTGCTTTCTGTGGCAACAGCATTTCCAAAATATGCTAAATTGGCAACTTACACCATTTTTAGCCCGGCTAAATGTATTTTTGTCCATTTTTAGACAATAGCATATTATACAGTATCAGAAGCTACATGAGCAAGTCGGTTTGAGACTACTTATCAACTTGACACAGTCTGAGAGTTTGGGATATAAGCTTCTGTCACTTACTCCAGCAAAAAAGCAAATTTCACACACTAAGCATGTCTTTGCTGATTGACTTCAACTGCATTAAAGGGAATAATCTGTAAATTAGACTTTTCGCTTTCCTGCACTTTTGCTACTATTTGCTACTATACTATTAACAAACCACAGCCTTTAAACTTATTGAAATTAAAAGATCTGTCTTAGGGCTATTCCTAATGAATCCTAACTACCTCTAAACTAAAACAAGGAAATGTTCAGGTAAAGTTTACAAACTACTGTAAACTTTAATGCATTTTCTTTTCCAGTAGCGCTAGTTTTCCTTCAGAAGCTGAAAGCGCTTTTGAGCGTGTGCCAGCTCCCTCATAAGCATGTACCATGTACCGTACAGTACGACACAGTCAACAACAGGCAGGGTCAAGCGAGTCAGCCTCACTGGCATGCCCTAAGCTTTGATTTAAGAGTTAAGCTCCAGAGCGCTTGATTTCACAGAGTCATTTATCTAGCCTCTTAATCAAGCTCTCAGGGGAGTAGAATAACAACACGCTGGCTACTAACACAGGGGAAAATCACTGTTTTTTCTTTTCACACAGTCTTCCAGCAGAAAGATTATGAGAGAAAGGAATGATAAACAGTGGCTAAATCACTGAGAACAGTGCTGAAGAATGTTACAGAAAGCACAGTGCCATAAGAATACTGCCACATCATTATGCGCATATTTTGTCATAGTCTTTATTAATTAGCTTTACTAAGTCTAGATAAAGCCCAGATATAGCATTTTACATTAGATAGGAATGTATTAGGACTGAGCATCTCCTCAAACTGACCGAAACACCAGTCAGAGCTGTAGTCTAGTTGCACTGGATTAGCATCCCTGACAGGCTCTCACTCAGCAGGTAAAAGAACAAACAAAACCTCCTGTGTCTACAGCAGCAAAAGTACAACATTACCCAGAGTCACCCGAGGCATCAAATTTGTCCTTATCGGTAGATTAGATTAGTAGTTTTCACGGATAAACTAAGTCTTATTCTGTCAGACAATAAACAACCATGTTCAATCGGTGATGAACATGAAATTTCAACAGCTAGGTGGAACATCAATGATTTGGCAGCAGAATGACTCATCTGGGGTTGATCACTTCCAAATCTGAACACCTGAACCACAGGCACCAAGCTGGGGTTATCCCGGACTCTGGTGTGGATCTGACCCATCAAAACATGTTCAAAAGGCAGCAAGTAATCAGTGGCCCCTCTGAGGCCTGTGCCAGACTCTCCTCAGGTGGTTTGGCGGCAACCAATACTGGCAGGTAACAGACATGTGGGATGCCAAACAAGCAGCATAAGTGCCGAGAAGAATCCTGTTTGGGCATGCACCACCTCTGGATTTATCCGGAAACAGAAGCTAGGCTACTTAAACTTCTGAGAGACAGAGAAAGATAAGCTTAACACAGATCAATCCCACTGTAGTCTGTGCAATCAAAATATACAGTGGGGTCTTAAAGGTGCCACTAATAAACAATAATTTAATACAAAAGAATTCATTACAAAAAGCGTGTGTCCCCCTTTTGCTTCAATAATATTTGGCATGGACTCTACAGGTTTGTACAAAAGCCTCTGATGATCAGATCAAATCCACTGGAGAATCACCTGAACATGAACTTCAACGGAAGACAGGAATCTGATTTTCAAAGATAAACGTGCTTAACTTTGAATAGTCACCTACAAATCACATAGAATATTTAAATGTTTCTTTTACATTTTACCTACATTTTTTCAAAATGATGTTTATTTCCAGGTTTGACTAAAAAAATGACAGATTTTCAAGAGAAGGAAAAGGTCCAACTTTATATTGTGTCTCTAATAACTGCGCAGTTACATGTGAACAACATATGTAACAACAACATAACTACTAATGATTAAGCTACTGTTACAAATGGATTACACAAGTACACCTTATGCAATTACACGTGTATCTTAATAGTATTCTCTCTCATAATTACACGAGGGTAACAACACAAATGTAATCACATTTCTAATCAGACTGGAACAGAAGTTTTTTCCAGAACTTTTTTTTTCAGCAGTAAATGGAAGTATGCAATAACTTGTGTAATATGTACGTAATGACATCACTTACACTGTATCTGCCAGCTTTCCTAACATTTAGTTATTTATGTTGCTAGTGCTGTGACACTGTAACCAGTTTAACTTCAAACCGTTTTCTATGTATGTGGATGTGACAGTACAGCCGGGGTCACAGTATCCTCTAATATAACTTTTATGAAATTAATTAAATGTGCTGCATTACCCCAAAGCAAAGTCTATATTACCCCTCCATTATTACACAGTACCTACATAACAACTACACAGGAACTGACCACTTAGGTGTAACTTTAACTCTACACTACAGGAAAGTTCCTGTGTAGAAGATACACTTGTATACATGAGGCACAACTGAAGTTGACACACATGTGTAATTATATAGGCTGGACTCATGTCTTCCATCAGTAACACTGACTAAATCATCAGTAGTTACATTGTTGTTGCATATGTTATATATGTGTAAATACACAGTTATTAGAGACACTTAATATAAAGTGGGACCAAGGAAAATAAACATGCTTCACTTTAATATAGTGTATTGTAATATAGTAAGCAACAATTCCTGTTCTAAGGCTCTATACAGCATGAAATGCATATGAAATTATATATGTACACCCCTGAATCTGCAGCAGCATGCCTTGTGCCCTCTGGCCTCTGAAACTAACAGGTGCCAGCTTGTATGAGGTTGCCGCCCTGGGGAGCAACACAGTAACTTAAAAACCTCAACTTTCCTATCGGAATTAGCACTATGGATAAAATACCTGTATTGTGATTATAATGTTGTAAATTGCATCTACAAAATGCCTTACAATGTATAATAAACACATTAAATCAATAACATGGCATGGTCAAAAACGGATATGCATTATAAACACATTATTAAATCAATAGTGAGACATGGTCGAAGGCTGGTCTGCATTATCTTGATTGAAATAATGTGCTTTTGTTAGATTACATGAACGCACTGATTCATCAAATCATCCACAGAAACACTCCTCTGGAATGACTGGCCAATATGTTCAAAGCACTGGTATGGATCAGGGGCTCATTTACATATGACAGCCTTCCGAGACGTCTTCATTATCAAAACTGATATCAAGACGAAGATTAAAAACATACAGAGGCCATAATCTAAACAGTATAATACTAATCTAATAAAACAGAGAAAGCTGTTAGCTTTACTGCCATCATTAGAGCTTTGATGAGTGTGGTCTACATGAGAGTTTGTGTTTGCCCTACTACTTGCTCCCCTATGAGATCAAATCTGGTGGTGTTTTTATCAGTAAGGTGTGGGAGCGAACAGCAGGTGTCGGATCAGGTTTCAATCGGGTCCTGTAAGATTTGCCTCAGCACAGATGTGGCCAATGGGGGTCCCACACTGAGATGTGCACAAATTCAGCAGCCAGGCAGACAACACGCACACACATATAAACTCTTAATAGGAACACAGTGAGATCTATAGTGGATATGAGACTATTTGTCCAGCTGTCAGATCACAACTGTTCTACAAAAGGCCAATCTGCTCATAAGTTCTTCCTTGAATAGCAGCGTGTGTTAGTCAGCTCACTGAGGCAGGACAGGATCGCCCCTGGCTGCAGCATTCCAACTCCAATGAATATCGACTTGACACCTTACAATGTAACCTTCATTTGGTAAAATGTACAGCTACTCAGCTGCCTGCAAGTGAAGTGAAAAGAGGCATGCAATGAACATACCATCACTTTCTTCTATATCCAGATATGCTGCCCTCCATCATATATGAACAATGGCATACCCATATCTGGATGTGTCAATTGCAGAAAGCTCCTGTTTGCACACTCGGTGTTCTTAAAACTGTCTGTTATTTGAGGGTCTTTCCTTTTTAATTTAATTATTAATTATTTATTACACTAATTACACTAGCCCAACAACATTTAGACCTCTAGTGTTTCTTCCTCTCACTGTCTTTCTCTCTCCCTTTCTCCTTCTCTCATTCTCCGCATGTCTTTCTCTCTTCCGCCCTTTCAGGTGTTGACAACCCCCCCTTCATCTCCTAACGCTTGTCTCTAGGGACGATAGGCTTGCTGGCGCCATGGCAACGCACTTGATCCCCACAACTTGTGACAAAGAGGGAGAAAAAGGAGATCAGGAGGTGGCAGAGGGAGAGAGAAAGAGAGAGAGACAGAGGCAGAAATTGAGACAGAGTGTATACCAACTTTAAACTCCACTGTGATAAGGATTCAGCCGTTTCTGAATATGGAAGTTGGATACAAGAACCTAAAAAATACTGAATTTACACTGAAACCCAATTCTAAACAGCCATGAAATAACTCCTTGTTAACTCCTTGTAAAGTCATTATCTGTCCACTTGGCATCTTAGCATTGCCCTCAGGCAGTTATTCCACTCTTACAAGACCAGACTCCTATCTACCTGAGCGAGGAGAGACATACAAATATGAAAATGACAAGCCAGGCTCACATTTCAAAAACATATTTGAAATCATTGCTAAAATCTTGTGTCGTTTGGCTTTTTTCAGGTTGTTCTGGCTACTATGCTTGTGCGTATCTCCACAACAACGGTGGTTATTTTCCAGCATACTCCTTTAACAAGTTGACTGGATCTTTAACTCAAAAGACGGCACGTTCTGTAATGCGTGTTAGCATGAACCACTCCTCCGACTCATAATGTGTCTGGGTTTAGTTACACTGTTGTGTGCTAGCTATGCTAGTTTTGCTGATAGCTAGTCTCAGCATATCTACATAGCCTACTGGAAATCATTTCAGAGGGCTGGGTTAATTCTAGCAGTTCAAAAAGCATTACAGATCAGAGAGCCTAATATCAGTGTTCATGACATAAGCTTAAGGACCTGCTAGAAACAGGGAGCCAGAACCAAACACTACAGGACGACAGACATGTGAAAAAGCCCATAGTCTGTCTGTTATTGGTAAAAACCCAGCTACATTTCTGCTCTCCACAAGTTTTTACATGAGAGCATACTGTAGCTGCTGTGAAGCTCAGTTGTTTTGCCCAGAGGCTGAGCTCAAGTTTCTGAAGACTTTTCTGATTTGACACTTACAGTTGTGCGGAAGCCTCAGCTTTGGGACAAACTGCCTTAAGACAGCCCAAACTGACAAGCCAAAATATACTCTTACACCCATTCGGCCTGTCACTCAGCAGGAAGGCAACTTTGTTGTTTGGGATTAGAGGGAACGGGCACTACAGATAGTTTCATCTTACGCACGAAACTGGAAGAAAGACATGAAAATGGCAAGAGAACCAATGTTATCACGCTACTTCATATCCAGCTATTCAACCAGTTCAAATCGGTTCAAAGCCAAATTTGAACAATTAGTTCTTTACTCCAAATGCAGTTAATCAACCACAATGTGTTTGGCTTTGCTTCTATAGTTTGGCACTGAAGCTAGGAGGCTAATGTAGCTAAAAAGTAGGGAAGCTTTTAGCCTGCTAACTGGCATCTGGAGTCATAAAATGTGCGTCAATCTGTGTTGTGTTGTAAAGCAATCTCAGGAATTTCAAACAGACTAATGCTGCATGCTGCACAGCTAAAACCAGTAGTCGCAATGATCTTGAAGCCTTTCATACTTTTGTCCATAGGTGATTGTTACATTAGCCTTGTAGCTCCAGTGCAAAACTATAGAAGCAGACACCACACATCTCGGCTGATCAACTACATTTGGGGTAAGGACTAAATTGTCTAAATTTGCTTTTTTTTCTGCTGAAGGAAAAATACTGCAAATGCACATTTGTAGGGACGTCAGCCAAGAATGCGATGAATTTTGAGTGTGTGCTGGTGTGTCCTGGAGAGGGGGGCTTCACTGCAGGAAACTCGCAACGGAGGCGTCGAAGGCCGGTAGGGCTATTTTCATAATAAAGGAAGCAGTGAGCGAGAGCGTGTGATTTTATTTGGGTTAGAGTGAGGAAATGCAGCTTGTCTCCCACCCTCTGCTCTCTTACCTCTTCCATGCCTCTTCTGTGAAGCCACCACACTCTCAGAAGCCCCAATGACTGCACACACTAACTCCTACTCCTACAGCTAGGGATCAAATCTGGCACGCTAAGTAACCCCTAAAGCACCTTCTTGCAACTTAATTTCCCCATCCATTCCACATTATTGTCCAATTCAAACTTCAGCAGTCCAGCCCCGCCCATTTATGTTAAAGGTATGAGCATTTCTGCCTTTGTAAATGAGGCACAATATAGGACAGTCAATTAAAAGAGAAGTTATTTACACATATCATTTCTAAAGGAACAGTACGAAAAAGAGCCTGCTTAATTCTAATGAGTAAAGAGAGGTTGGGAAATGGTCATGTAAAAATGAATAATGATTAAGTTTTTGATACATAAACCTACACAAATCGTATGCTATATGAGAAATAGGCCCTTTAAATGTAAATTTCTGCTCCAGAAATGAGTCCATGCTCAGGCATATTCATATTCAGAAACAAATTTCAAACATTTAAGTGTAAGCATTTAGATCAACGTGTCTTTAAGACATTTATTATGAAAAATATTCAATCAGGTAAGTCCACACTGACTAGTATTATACGCCTGTTTGCACGTGAACATCACATCTCCCTGCTTCTGTTGCAACAGTGTCGTCCCCCAAGCCTTTTTACACAAAGTTCAAACACCATTACCTCACCCTCCCTGTGGCAGTGTAAACCTAGAGCAGTGAATAATTAAAAGGAACCTACCTGGCCCATACAGACATACACACTCACACAGACACCCTCGGGGCATACAGCTAGCACTGTGTTGTTCCCTGCCCCACAGGACATGAGCCACACTTTCAGTCCTATATGTTACAGAAGACGTGTCTCAATAACGCGGCCCGTTTATCAATGCTCGGCCATGTTCCAGAAAGATGCAGACGGACAGCAGCCTTTGTCCTGTTCTGTTCCTTTAATGTTCCGAACAACCTGGAAGAAGGAAAAAGGCTACACAGCCATCTCCGGTTTCACTCCGGTGTCCACTTCACTTCGGCTTACCTCACTTACAAACACAAATCTCACCTGACAAGCTGTTGTGCACCTCCAGCACCAGGGCCAGCCAAGCTAATGCTAGGACCAGGGCCAGCAAAGCTAACACTAATATCATAGCCAGCAAAGCTAACACTAATGCCAGGACCAGCAAAGCTTACACTAACACCACAGCCAGGAAAGCTAACGCTAAAACCAGAGCCAACAAAGTGCTTATAGCTGTAAAATGCTACAAATAAAAAAAACTGGTCTTTTACGATGTTCAAATGTCTGTGCTTAATTTAGAACAACTAAAAAATGTCATCATTAGCTTAGCGCCAACAGACTATTAGAAATCCAACAGCAGATTACATACGGTATTACTGTAAAGGTGGTTTGTCTACATGGTTTGATAACTTGTTTGTTGTTCCTTGCAGCCTTCTAAACTCATAGTGCTGCAAATATTGCAATAATGATTAACCAACAACACACTGTGCAACCCTAACGCATCTCCTAGTCCTATATTCTTATATTAGAAACACTCTCTGATATCAGAGAATGATTCATGCAAGCTAATCACTAATGAGATCTTAAGAAGTGCCCTAGATGAGTAGGCAGCCTGAATAGAGTCTGCAACCAGCACTGCTGATAAGACACATGCGTGGGAACCTCTGTTGTCTCAGGCTCACTTTAGCAGGGTGTTTAGTCACGCTATGCAGAGTGTGAGGAATCTCACACTCAGAGACAGTGAAGTGGTGTCGTCTGTAGACGAAGGAGGAAAAGAGAGAGAGATGAAGGCAGAAAGTGGGGATTTCCTGATGGAGTTGTAGTGGGATATTAACAGAGTCATCTGTTTAAAAGATGAGAGCAGGACAGCCGGACAGCGCACCTGTACACAGTATATGTGACAGCCTACCAACGGAGTACCTTGTTTTGGCTTGGTTGATAGCCTATATGTGTTCTTTATTAAGGTAAAATATTATGTCATCATGTCACGTCACTTCTTTAGCAAGGTGTAAAAGTTTCACTGAGGGTGGTGGGCAGAGATGGACCTAGAGGCACCTAGGCACAAGTGCCTCTGAAGACCCCTTCACCCCTAACAATAATTTTAATAAATAGTTAATTTATGGCTAAAAAAAAATACTTAAAAAATGAATGTATCACTTCCTAATTAAGGTAAAATGGTCTAATATTATCAGCATGTTTGTAATGGTTATTAATTATTTTTAATTATTCTAATTACTGGCAAGGACATTTATCATTTTTTTCAATGGCAGTTCATTTAGCCTTGTGGCCTTAAGGTCCCCTGGCAGTCAGAAGCCACTGGGCACATTTGTCAGTAATCCTTCTTAGAAGCTTAGAATCCATACTTTACACAGAATTTCTCCACTTGCTTTAATGAGCTGTGCATCAGAAGTAATTGATTTAAAATGGTAGTTAAACTATCTGTGACATTTAAAGAGATTAAAGACAATAAACAGATCATCAAGATGACAAAAAGAAGAGCAATCTCACATGATATTCAGGAAAAAAACTAAAAAAAACAGGCTCTACAAAGAAATCGTTCACCGGCAGATACGTCAGACAAATTAGTGAAGTTATCTTTCACACCAGGATTAATCCTGGATGACAGAACATCTTCATATGTAGTAATGCCAACATAAATAATCTGTAGTAGACTCTCACTCACTCTGCATGTGGACGGTTGCATTATAAGAAGGCAAACTAGCCTCCACAGCTAAGCCTAGGGCTGTTTAGATACCAGTCTAGATGATTCCAAGGAAGTGGAGGATTAACAGAAAGCTGAGTGATTCATGTCCAACTAATACATTCCACTTCCAGTCACATTCCATTATGAAAGAATATGGCACTGGAGCTAACCATAAGCATTCACAGCCAGCATGAACACTGCAGCCGCCCTTAATATTGCTGAAACATTTTAATAATAAAATAATAAAAATGTCATTTCTAATAACAAATTATATTTGTAATAAAATCTTTTTACATTTATGTATGACACATATGGGGCATTTTATTATTACATATAAGTACTTATATGCACCACACATGGGGTATATGATTATTACATATACACACTTGTATTCAATGCATACGGGCTATTTATTATTATATACAGAGGCACATACATAAATATAACACATCTATACCTTAATAACCTCATAGTTCAGAGGATCCAATGATGTTCAGAGGAAAAATTTACATTGTACAACAAAACATTGGCTTTAGAACCATTTTGTTTATCACATACTGGCAATTTTCTAAAATCCTATGAATTTTTTTCATAGAGAAATCCAGCCTAGACCCTCATATTCTTAATATGGGGGCATAATATCAACTACAGAAACACGAACGCAGGTTATTAAATATATACATATTACATGAGGCATATTATTATGATTATTACATACATATATTTACATGTCATTATGACATATAGGTACCAATATACTGTGTGTATATAAGAACAGATATAGTCTGTTTATGGAACATTTTACTATTACATGTAAAAACAAAGTTCGTGTGTCCCAGCAAAAAAATCAACAGGACATGCAGACTGAATTGCTTGTTCAAGCTTATCTCTGGTTTGCAACACCACACACAACACATTCACCTCTCTCAAGCACAAAAACTACACATAAATCTTCTACATATATCTGTATTGTGTCTGTCCTGCAGTGACACCTATCTCGGCACTCTTCTGAGCTTGTAAGAGCGTAGGTGACTCAGCTGTGCCAGCTGATATGACAGCATGCTTCCTTCCTATCAGAGGTGCGGTGTTCTTTAAGTCTGTCCGTCCTTTTCCAACCTCTCTTTATCTGTTAAAAGCAAATTGGCTGTCTTCATTACTGTAACTTTAAGACATGGTATATGTAAATGACCTCTGTTCTGACTGGCTGCCCAGTACGTGCATCAGTGAAGAAGCAGTTTGGACTAAAATGCCACTAAGAACACACTGTTCAACTACAGTGTAGTACATCATTTATTATGTACAAAAAAAAGCAAAGAAAATATAGTTTGCCATGATCCATTAGAGCCACTTAATGTTACATTCTTCTAAAAAGAGCACTAGGAAGAAAAATAGACCATCCAAACCATCCCTAACCCTCCCTCTGAATGTTACCACAGGCTCATTTGGCATTAAAAGCAAAGGGTTTATCCTTCAAACGTTCTCTCATTCTCTCCGAATGCAGAGTATTGGTCAGTTCTTTAACATCTCTTGTGAGGCACACCCTGCCACTGCCAAAAGCCACATTGGTGTTCCATGTGAGGGTAGGTGGTGTCAGGAGCAGATAATATTCCAGACAGTTTTTAATACCGTTTGTTCCAGTGGTCACCGGTCCACTGCTGGCAGGGGAATGTGTCATCAGAGAAATGTTCTACCAGCTTTTAGAGCCGATGCCCTTTGCTATAGAGCGCTTTAGAGTGGTTTAGTGACCTGCTGCAATTCAAGCCCCATGTTGCGTACAACAATCACACACCTGTGCTTCAGCCTCTCCTCTCCTTCCTTTCGTCTGTTGTTTCCTTCTTTTACAGGTTTGTGCTACACATTTTACTCAGGTATACAATTGTAAGCTCAATTTCTTTTGAAGACAATTCTTTAGGAATCGAATCAATGCGACTCTCAAATTTCACTATGGTTCAGTTTGTTTCGGCTCAATTCACTTCAGTTTGCTTTTGGGACGATCTGGGACTATTTATGGCAAAGAGGAATGCAGACAATAAAAAAAACAGTACATCAAAAATTATTTTTATTGTTATGTTTGGAAATAGCATGAGAAATTTACTAAGTACATCACTGTAGTAATATTACTGTAATTGACCTCAATCAAAAATTCATTGAATTTTTGCATGTATAGATTATTTAAAAAGATCAACCAATTCAGATATCTTTTTAGAAATTGTTAGAGACGAGTGTCTGTGAACTGTAAATACAAGTATTCTGACTGTGGCTCATTCTATCACTATGAAAAGATGTTATATAAACTATAATGCTAGATATGAGACCACTATAGTTAAAGAAGGTAAGTCCTACTCATTACAAATACACTTGTATAGGAATTTTAGGCTGAAGAAAATATTTGATTATTTTTCATGTAAATATGTGCCGATGCTAATACGCAAACATTCATAAAATGTAGACAGTGGGAGTAGATTCACCTGGATGAGCATTAAGAAAACACATTACAATTAGTTCTATATAGTTACAAATGTGGTAAAATGAATAAAACAGTGATATTTCAGCACAGTAGCCCAACGTATCTGACGCTGCTATTTGTTTTAAAATAAATACCGGCTGAAACTGATAAGATTCCCTTATCACTACTGTATCACTACTGCGGAATGCTATGATATGTGTGTGCTGCGTCTGAAAGCTTTTGCCACTTGCAACTCAACAATAATACTGTTAATACCTTGCGAGATTCTACGATGTAAACATTTCTTCTACCAAGAAAAAGAAGTTTACACTCTTCTAAAGACCAATGATTCCACAAGCCAATCTAAGTGTAACCAATAAAATTAACTATATTTTGTAAATTTTGACCTTTGTCTCTTTTTCACCTGCAAAATCTTTCTGAAGATAAAAATCTTTGACATTCTTAGACAGAATCCTAAGCCAGAGACCTATAATAACCATCCATATATACGAATCTGCCACAGGATCATTTAATAGGCTGAATTGTTATTAATCTTGTTCTATATGAACCCAGTACTTGGTGTATTCCAAATATTTCAATTGTTCTTAAAATATTTCAAATTTTATCAAAACCTTATTGTCTTTATATTGGCAAAGTTCTTTTCTAATACAAATTATACGTCTATAGCCTAAGACAGACATGTGGTTCTATTTTCAGGACGCTCTTGGCCTAGTAGAACGGGTGTGTATTTCTTAACTGTCCACATCTAAACTGACCCAGAAACAGCACTGCTGCCCCTAAAGGCCAGCGAAACGTAGAGGGACACAGCTAGAGGTCATTCAGCATCACCATGGTACAGGTAGAGCTAGACTATGGGACAGCTTACTGTACCTCCTTATGGGTCAGCTCCAGCCAGGCTGTATAGAGCGGGACACGCAGCACCCCACTGGCGTCCAGCAGGTGCAGGCTGTCCTGGGTAGACCAGAGAGAAAGCCTCAATTAGAGTCTAACGGAGCAGCCCCCTGTTCCTCCTTTCTTACAGGTGTGTGCGTTCACGTGTGTGAAAAGGGCGAGGATGGGGTGGGGAAACTCTCTTTAAAATTATGAGCAGACACTAGTAAAATCAGACACAGCTGTGAGGTACCAATGCACCATCAGTAAACTGTTTAACAGCAGCGTCTGTGTTGATAACCTCTGCACTTGGTCTCTAGAAGGCAGTTCAGTGAAGAACTGCAGTCGGCCTTCATCAAACACAGCCCTGCTGAGCAACTGAGCCAAAGTCTTAACCTTAAAAGCACATCAAATGAATATGTGTAAAACATATTGTGGCTGATAGGTTTACGTTGTTGGATTTTGGCCCGTTTTGGGTTTCCTTTATATACATATAATATAATCATAATTTTTCAAAAATGATCAAACCTACAATTTTCATATAAAAAAAGCCTATCATTAAATTTCACAGAGCATAATGGGTTGGAAACGGGTTGTGATTTAGCCACTGAAGGGTGCATAAAGTTTTATTCCCCATGTATTTTGATAAAAGAAGGTAAAATCACAACAAATCACCTGCAATAAAGAGAGCAGTTTCTTTTAAGTGAGACCCGTAAACGGTCCCATAAGGACTGAAGCATTGGTGATCTGTATTTCCAAAGAGTAGATTTTCATCACTGGCACAAATGGGGCACCAAGTTATCACCTGTTATGCACCACTAAAATCTGTGCATGGCCTTCATGGATGTATACAAAATATGTGTTTCATTTTTAAAAGATCTTTTTGTCCTTTTGTGCCTTTAAGAAAGGCAAATGATCTTGGTCCTGACTGGATGCACTGTATTTTGAAAGGGTCTCAAGAAAACATCCAGATTAAAACTTGCCTTATAACTTCAATATATACGAAGAGGCTGCTCTTTGTAACATTGTTTCCACATATGAATTGTATCAACTGTGAACTGGACCTTTTGAAATGTTAACAGTAAAAACTGAAAAAACTAAGTTACAAGGTTTTTATATAACATCAGCAATATGTTCATACTTATGATGGAATTTATCACATAATATGACTTCTGAACTCTCATCAGGGCTTTACTGAGAATGTTTTACAGCAGAGAGAAGAAGTATCACGAAAGCTGACTTAAGCTGACTTGCAGGTGCTAGTCAAAGTGAGGTTTGATATTTGGAAAGTACTTGCACTTGCCCAAAGGAGTACTTACAATGATGGGCCTTTTCTCCCCAGGGCTCCTCTTAAGCACTTTTATCTTTCCCTAAGAGACAACGTCCACTTCCCACCACATAAACTTCAAAAACTGAAACAAAAACTTCTTCATCTAAGAATACCCTTCCATTTGAGGCCTTCCTGTTTGGCTGAGCTGCCCCAAACTGCCCGTCACCCCACAGAGGAGCCTCACAACTCAAATAAAGCAAGAATCCCAGAGCAGAATTTCCTAAACGGAGCAAGTGCTAAATCATCAGTACAAAGGCTGCTACCTAGTGTGTGTGTTACCATGTCGTTGATCGTGTGAACCTCTGACCACTAAGGGTCAGGGCAGAGGCAGTCTTACTTCTCTAAAGACCAGAAGAGGGTGCTTTGGTGCATTTCTATACGTTCACCCTCTGACCACAGAAATCAGTGGTGGGGCATTAACGATGGCTGGTCTTCTTCATCTCCTATGATATGAGTGCTCTTAAGCTCAGCAGAGCTGCAAAAGGTTGCAAAAGTACAGACAGATTCCAGAGAAATCCACAAGAATCTAGTCAGATTGCTCTCTGAGCCTGAGCTGGGTGAGCGGTAAGCTTGCAACGCTTCATCTGATTACAGAAGAATGTCTGAATTAGGGGTGTAAAAATGCACTGAGGCATCATGATGTGTAGGTGGCCATAAAACTTCATTAACTTCAGAGTCAATGGCTAAAGTTACTGTTTTTGGATATTTTTATGTCCAAAATAAAATTCTGAACATGTAAAAACAGTGAAAAACATTTCAGCTTAGAACAATTTTAGCTTAAACAAACTGGTTTAATAAAATAGTAAGTTGTGAATAATTATCATGTGCGTTACATCCTGTTAACCCATTATATGAAGTTCAACAAAATAAAACAAAAAAATTAAGACGGCAAAGTTACTTATGTTTTTAAATATAGATTTACAATTATGATTTTGTGTTGTACCAAGCAGAACAGAACTGAACTGAACTGAACTGAACTGTGGTCAAATTTGAGGTTAAGTTTTCTAAACAACAGTAATGAGTATGAGGTCACATTTATGTCACTGTTCTGAACGGATCTTAAGGTCCAGACGAGCAGACCTGCTGCTGTCATTCTCTTGCTTGTGTGACGGCTCTTAATGGCGCCCCACCTGACCGGCCACAGAGCCTCTACCAGCTGTTGGACATCTTCACAAACTCTCAGCCTCCGAAGTACAAATGAAAGGCACCCTGTGCATGTGTCAACAATTCAGTGTTGTAAATCACCACCCATAAACCCTGGCAGCTGCAGGCTGTGACATACCCAGAGCATCTCTTGCATGCCTGTCGCAGTGTGTGTATGTCGGTTTGGAGTGGGGTAGGGCAAGTGGAGCTCTACTGCCATTAACCCTCAGAGATCTAGAGTTTTCACCATCATTCTGGTACACTACTTGAATCTAATTTCAAAAACATATAACCAAACACTGACATCTGTCATGACAATTAACAGTAATATATTCACTAAGAATAAAATCTTCCAGGACAACCCATGACTGTTAATGAAATGTGCCGTTTACGACACAGTTATGTTATTTAGTGTTATGTTGTTTAGTGTTATTTAGCAGGCATCAAGTAAAGTGTTTCCTGGTTTTCTTTATGCAAAACAAGACACACACACAACTTCTATCCGTTTGAACGAGGTTGATAATCCTGAAAATAATCGGTTAAATAGAAGAATAATGGCCATGTAAAGGCCTGAATCCGATTACACTTCCAATCTGACTGTGTAAATACGTTCTGCGCATGTGCGTCACGTCATAGCAACAGTTCATAATGTTCAACATGGCGAGTTAATGCATTGAGCTTTAAAAGACGGTGGTGGGACGGGCGTCCAGTTTGTGTGTCTCAGAACAGGACGTCTTCCTCTCGGCCTTCTTTAATAAGTAGATGTAAAGCATGTTTTCCTGAGACTGACATTGTTTTAAAGTAATTAAAAACTCAAGCGCGCCAACTGGAACTCATCTCACTCGGACTGGACCTCACATGATGTTCGCTGTCATGGTAACGTTTAAGTGGTTCTCCACGCGTGCGTGTCATTTTCCACCGTGTTACTTTTAGCACGCATGTAAACGAAGATTTTCCATCAAATTGTTGAATAGAGTGAGCATATAAACACCTCAGTCTGAATCTGCAATGCCTTCCCACCTTTTGGGCACAACTACTACTCCTAAAAATGTTAGAAGAGAGAGAGAGAGAGAGAGAGAGAGAGAGAGAGAGAGAGAGAGAGAGAGAGAGAGAGAGAGAGAGAGAGAGAGAGAGAGAGAGAGAGAGTGAGTGTGTGTGTGTGTGTGTGTGTGTGTGTGTGTGTGTGTGTGTGTGTTCGTGTACGCGCGTGTAACAGTCGTATTCAACTGTTACGGTCACGGAGAACGAAAATAAGAAAACAAACAACAAGAACAGCAACCCTGCCCAGACAGGCAGTATGGAAATCGACCGCAAAGGTTTCTACAGCAACATCTTGCTAAACACAACAGCTGCAGACGACACAGATACAAGTAGGCAGTGATCTACACTGTGTACAACACTGCTGTTTCAAACTGCGACCTTTTACCACTCAATGCATTCAATGTGTCCTAAAATGAACAGTTCTAATCCTCTTGCCCTTTTAAGAAGTTTTCAAAGCTGCACAACTTTATGAATAAACAAATACACACCATAGCTGTCATACAAGCTGGTCAGTGTTGATGGTATGGCCCTAACAATTCAAATCAGCACAGTAAAGGGCACGCCAGCTTCTTAGAGGGATGTTAACTGCACCGGTACTGAAACGTGAGAGCTCTTCATTGTCTCAGGCTCTAAGAATGGGCTCTAACTTACACTCACTGAGAGCAGGATAACAGTCCTTAAGAAACATAAACCATATACCAGGCTTTGTGTTCATGATCAAGCTTACGAAAGAAGCTGATCTAGGAACGCCCTTTATACCAGCATGTTCGTATCTGTTAGCATGTGCTAGAAAGAATAAAACGACCCAGAATCAGAGATAGTGCAGTAAGATTGTGTCTGTGAAATATGAGCCAGCCTGTAGCACACTGAAGGAATGAGTTTGGCAAGTCCCAATGGCGTGTTCGGCGTCTGATATTGCGGGGTCAGAGGAAAGAGGAATCAAAGGAACGAAAAAAGATGCTTGCGCCTTTTGTGACGGTTCTCAACCTTTACATGAACGCAGTGGCCTCCAGACAAAATACAGTCTTTCTGCTGGTATTTTAAGTAGGGATGGGCACGGGTAATCAACAAAGCACTCGTTACATAACTATCTATTTTGTAACACATGAGGATTTGATTGCATTCAGTCACAGCAGCATTAGTGTGGTCAGCTACTGATGTTGGATGATGGATCTCCATCACACCAGAGAACACAGTTCCACTGCTCAGCAGCCTAGTGCAGGGTGACTTTACACCCTTCTAGCTGACGCCTGGCATTGGGCATGGTGAATTTAGGGTCATGTACGGCAGCTCCACAGCATCCCATTCTATTGGCAATGCTTTTCTGTGGAGATGATACAAGCTACATGTGTGCAATTTGATCAGCAATGAGGGCACCTTAAAGTAGCTGAGCTAATTAGAAGAGGTGTCTAGATACTTTTGATACTTTTCAAGTAATCAGTTACTCTTTATTTTTCATATTGGAGTACTCTTCCACAAAATTACTTAAAATGCCTATTCTCAGCTTGAGAGGTACTCTGAACTAAACGTTGAGCAACTTTTGTTGTTCAGAGCAAATGCATTTAGTGCACATGTTCATTACTCCTGGCGTAGCGTTAAGGCTTATTGTTTAGTGACTACTGTGAATTATCATTAACTTCTGTGACTATTATCTAAGTACTGAGAGCGAGGAATGTAACTTCCATGGAGTTCAAGCAATTAACCTAGTCTGATGCTTTACATACATACAGACTTACACTGATACAGGGCTAAGGTTGTGGAAGTGAACTGAATGACCTGTGCAGTGGCTGAGAATAAACAGAAAGAGAGCAGCAAGCAGCCTCTTACCTTGTTGTAGTAGTGGAGTTGAACAGAGTGCCACTGGCCGTCACTAACTCCACCAGGTACGTAAGGTGCCACGGTGGTTTTAGCCTCTCCTGAGGGAATAAATGAGACACATGATTAAAGAGAAAAACTACAAACTACAAATTCATCCTGGGCAAACATGAACATGATTACTCAAGGTCAATTACTTAAAAAAAAATAACTGATTAAAATTTACCTTCCCAATGAAAGATCAGTTTGCAGTTTGCCTGACGATGTACAATTTTAATTATTCTACTGCATATATATATATATATATATATATATATATATATATATATATATATATATATATATATTAATTAAGCTCATGAATCCGTATTTATTGTTAGCCCATTTTTAAAAACTTTATTTTAACTACTCAGTTAACTGTCAATGTAATCAGCAGATTATTGCTCACTAATATAATCAACAGTGACAGGCCTGACTGGACTGCCATACCAAACTGCTGAAAGTATGTTATGGCATGTTATTCTTTGGCAAGTTCTTTTTATCAAATATGTCTTTCTTTCCCTTTTGTCTGCTTAGTAATAACACACTGGTTCGGTCTGGAGTCATGTAGTGGCAAGAGCACAAAAGCAAGCTCACACTGTAGCAATCCATCATGCATGCAAGTGGCAGGGATTTCTTTGCCATCAATAGAGTTCATTCAGATGGTTATGGAGCACCCTCGACAGAGATTTACACTGGCTTTAGGGCCATATTTACCAAGGGCAGGAGCTGCTTGGCAGGCAGTGACAAAAGAATCAGTAAACAGTAACCAAACAGTGTGGCCTGGTTCGCAAGCTATCTCAACAGGCCCGTTGAGCCACTCTCCAAGTTTTCTTCATTAATTTTGAGTTTAGCATAATCTCCTGCATGCTGATGTCACCAGGACTTCTTGTGGAAGAAAATGCTGTGTGGTACTGCAAAGCTCTAACTGGTTAGAACACAGACAACAAACCACACAGGATGGTGCTGTCCTTGTCTCTTTGTTATGGGGAAGATTTATGGAAACAGCGGAGACATCAGAGAAATCTTGCATGTCTACTGTGGCTTAAATGTGGCTATGGGAAGCTCAGAAATGCGCATGTTAGATATGCATATATGTGATTGTGCTTGTGAACGCAAGTGCCTTTGTGTTTGTGTCTTGGGTGGGTAATACAACAATGTACACACACACATTTTCTAAGCCGCTACAACAATATATTACAGCTAAAGTGGTAAATTATGTCGGAATACATTCTGAGCATATCACGCATATTGACATGCTTGTAGAGAAGTAGTAGAGAATAATTAGTTCAGTTTTATTAGATTTAGTGCAGTACAAGAGCAATGGGCAATTCCTGCTGTACAGCTCCAGAGGTACTGGTACTGAGAGTGTGAAAGATAGCATAATATTCATGTAATATTTACCACACTTATAGGACAGACATAAGCACATGGACACACGAGAGACAAATGACTTGCGAATGTTTAGCACAGTTTTGGTCGGGCCAGAGGATCTGCTGCGAGTCTACACATAGGATTTTCTATACATTCTATAGGTTCAGTTCGTTTTTTATTATTTTGCTCATTAAAAAACATATAATTCACTTTAGATAATAAATATGTTTCTTATTATGCTGGGGAATCTCTCATCTCTGTTTTACAGTGTAGGACAGTAGAGTTAGCTATTTCCAATGACCAGTGCAAGTGTGGAGGTGTGGATATTTAACAGCTCATAAAGACAAAATTACTGCTCAGCAACCCCCCCAATAAACACACCCAGCAGCATCACATTACATCTGTGAACTGAAACGCAGCCCATCCATTACAAACCTGCAACACTCAGTTAAAGTAATAGTTTGCCAGAAAATCAAGTTTACACAATTTTTCCTCTATTGTAAATGTACTCAACCCAAAGTTTGCTTCTTCTGTTTTGAAGCTATGAGAAAATTAATGGAAACTGTATGGCACATTTCCATCTATAAAACATGGACAAAAGTACCTTACATAGCTAAAACAGCAGCAGTAGCCATCTTAAAGCCAGAATTTTATCTCTATGTCCACTCATTATTATAAATAACAACTTGTCATCTTAATTGATCGACTACACTTGCGGTAAAGACAAAAACTGTAAAACATTGTCATCTAGTGGAGCTGAACTCATGCCCTGCTGTTCTACTGGGCCAAAAAAGAGGTCACTGGTGGTGATTCAGTATTAACAAGCTGTAAAACAGAGTCACTTTAGAAACGCACCTGCTGAGAAGGTGAGCTGAATCTGCTCATCGATGATTTCCACAGCGATGAAGTCGTGCTTCTCATTAAAGCGGCCGTTGTAAAGTAGCAGGGCGTTTCTCTCCCGTGTAGCAAACCTGGAGAATCGAAATGAAACAACAGATGAGATGACACAATAACTTCTAACCTCGGCTTCTGTATTTTTCCAGCAATTTTCCATTAATATTTGCCACATGGTTTGAAAATTTCAGCTGTACTTTACAGTGCGCAAACGTTTCATGTGCAACAAAATGGAAATAGGCCAAAATGATGTGAAATAAAACTTTATATTGCATGCAATAAAAACTCTTAACAGTTTTCCTTCTACAATGTTTTTAGTATCCCTTATAAGTACTATTTGGACAGGATCTGTTCATAATGTGCAGCACTTATTACCTGTATTTCTCAGCGATTTATATCTATGATAGCAGTAAATTTTAAGGACTGCACAGTCCTGTGGCAGTAAAGACTGTGGTGGTTTTTCTACTGTAAAAAAATAGAATCAACACTAAGTTATATTATTCCTGTGTAAATTGCCATGCCAGAAAATATGCTACGTGATATACAGAGGCACTCAAAGAAGCATTTACTTGTGTTCTGTGAGGCTCAAATCAAGCTGGTACGTATTGTCTTATCTTAGTGTATGACTCTAATCATTAAAACATGAGGTGACACACAGAAGGCTCATTTTGACAGCTAATGACAGCTAATGACAGCTAATGACAATGCTATAATGCATTGCATTTACTTAAGCAACAGTTGTGTAAAACTAATAATGTCAGCGACACTTTTTTTTTCAAGGATAAGAAATGGACTATTCTTAAAGTAAGTGAAATTCTGATGTGTAACAGAAAAGAAACAAATGTGGTAAAATGGGCTGACATTAAAACCATAGCGAAGACCTGCTCTGAGTTTTATGATATACTTTTTTAGGACAGTGATAAAATGCACTTGAGGAGTAAGACAGGAGGCAAGAAGGAAGGCGAGAGAGGAAGTGAGCGTAAGGCCAGTGGTTCTTAGACAGGAAACGGCTCCTCTGGCATGGGCGGCTCTCCTCTGGACCACAGTGGAGAGGGCAGCGGAGTCAGGGCACAGCTGCCAGAGGAGGCGCTCCGCAGGAAGACCCAGTCGACCAAGCAAAACACCGATACGCTCTCTCTACACGGACTCCATCCTGTTTTCAGCCACCGCAGCGGAGCCTACATATTTCTCCACTGACCCTTTCTGGACATTTATTACGCTGGATACGCTACCTCTGACTTAAAAGGAACTCTAAAATAAACAGACAGATTAATCACCGTGATGTCCTGCCATAAGAACCGAGCCAACAACGGACAGTCTCACAAATGCTGATATTCCCTACAGTACCGTCTATCTAACAAAATCATACAGTGGGCAGTGTCCATTCAGGTGTCACGCTTCTTTTGGAATATCTCTACCTCGCTTGTTAGCGTGATGCTTTACAGATCAGGTTGTTTAGCTTTCGGTGTTAGTATTTTTCATTATTATTTTCAGATTTCCCTCTCTCTGTTGCTCTTTCCTCCTGTCTCTCTCTCTCTCTGATTCTCCTTTTCAATTGTTAGTTCATACCTATAACACCACAACCTTAATATTTAATTTGACATAAAAAAAAATGCATAAAATAAAAACCATGGCATTAATTTTCAATTTCGATTTGAAATTTTAAAACCCATGTAACAATGCTTAGTCACATTTAAGTGTAACCCATTTACTCACATGAAAGAGACAGTGAAGTGGAACCTCTGTCTCAGGCCTCTGAAAGTGACGAAGGACTGGCCAGGGAAACTGCGTGTGGTCATTTCGCAGTAGGGCTTCTCGTACTCTCCCGTTGGACACTGGCAAATGAAGCCACCCACCAGCAGGTCCACACACTTCCCTCCATTCTTACAGACACCTGGGACACAGCGGCCTGAGCGAGCGTTCACCTCACAGTGCTCACCTGGACCAAAACGGGTACAGTTAGATTCAGGCAGACAGATAATTTCAAGCTAAAAAACAAAAACAGACCAATAATTTAATTCACTCAAGAACATGGAACTGAGAAGATATTCCATGTTCCAAAAATTGGAATGGTCCTCTGGTCCTCTGTAAATGATGATATTGAATGAATTATTTTCAGTCTAGACACACTGGACAAAAGTCAAAACACTGACAGACTGTGTCACTGCACTAAGCAGCACTGTGTTGAGCTATTTTCACTATCTAGTACCTGAATTTTTGTAGGATAGTACTATCTCAAATCAAACACATTGCAAAGAAAATGACCGCTTGGCAAGTGAAACCCAAATCTACAATAAATATATCCATCCATCCATTTTCTAAGCCGTTTCTCCGTCAGGGTCGTGGGGGGGGTGCTGGAGCCTATCCCAGCAGTCTTCGGGCGGAAGGCAGGATAAATATATCTAATGTTTACTAAATCTATCAGATTTTTCCAATATTTACTAATATTTCTGTAAGGATATTATAAGATTATAATACTTCTTACATGCTATTCTTGTTCTATGACAGGGGCACTACAGAGAAAAACTTAGAATAAGTAAAAAAAAAAAAAAAAAAAAAAAGTACAGAAACAGAAGTTAAATAATCATATATTATTTTTATAACAATCTCTAGAAAAACATTAGATATGTTGACTAGATTTTTTACATTTAATGGAAATTACAAATTACCACACAGTACCTCCCATCATTTTATGCTCCATGTAAGTAACCATCAGTTTTAAAGTAATAAAAAATACTTATTTGCATCAGTGTTCTTGTTTTTTGAAAGCTCCCTTTGCTGGCCTCCTCTTTACAGAACGCAGCTGCTGTGTGTAATGTTTTAATTTTCCAGTAATACTACTACATTATCCAGGTGTTAACAGTAATCTATGTCTCATAGCATTTCGCAGTGTGAACACACTACTAGGACTAGAAATGTCTAGTATGGAAGTTCTCAAACTTCAGTTTCAGCTCTCCTAACAGGTCAATCTTCCGTGGCTCCAGTCTTGCCAGTTTTGCAGATGGACTTCCAGCCTCACAGAGTTATGTATCATCCATTATCCTGACAAGAATCTGGACAGGGGCAGGTATGCGTGGAGAGGGGGACAGGATGGCCATCCCTGCGCTGGTAATTACCCATGCTTTCCTCGGGATAATCCTCTTTCTCTGTGGGAATTAGACGGATCCATTTCCCCCTGATGTGAGAAAGCGAGAGCAAGGGAGACATCGAGTGTCCCGGCTGTCATCGGTGCTATAATGACCACAGACTATCATGAGTTGACCTTCAAAGCACAGGGTGCGATTAGAGTGAGGAGGAGGAGATGATTAGATGGTAATTGTCCTCGATAAGGAAGCGAGGAGAAGGTGGACGGGGGAGGAAAGTCACTGACCCTTGTATCAGATACTCATAACAGATGCTTTATTCACCTCTGTGAATAAATGAGGGAGCCGAGTCATTAAAGTATATGAATAAGGAACTTGAGGGAAGACAGAAGAATCAACAAATCTCGTGACAAACTTTATTAAACTTGGGCCTTTTCTTGAAGATTGCTACCCATGAGTTTGTAGATATCTATACTGATGACCAGTACTTCCTGTCTAGTAACCAAATCTGGGGCAGAATTCCTTCGAACAGACCCATCAGACCATCAGCTCCCAATCCTGGTCCTGTATAATATATCAGATCCAACTAAATAACTGATCAGCAAACCCTTTCTGGATTAGGACCAGAGCTAGAGATAACTGCTTGCCCAGACTGACAAGCCCAGAGCTACTTTGAGGCAGCATTCCTCCTACTCCTCCCCTTTCAGACCTCATCCTGTGTCGGAAAAGAGGTCACCACGCTTTGATAGCCCAGGCAGAGCCTCCACAGAGCAATACGTCAAAGCAGGGCTGCAATGATTACTCAACGAGTCAATCTTTAAAAAAAATAGTATTGCTTTACAGTAGCTAGTATCCATGACACATTCATGAACAGTACAGTAACACTCAATTACAGTAATATAATCATTTTGA
The DNA here is from genome assembly GCF_015220715.1 of Pygocentrus nattereri. Lineage (NCBI taxonomy): Eukaryota > Metazoa > Chordata > Actinopteri > Characiformes > Serrasalmidae > Pygocentrus > Pygocentrus nattereri. The sequence goes on along the minus strand of NC_051211.1, from coordinate 36,627,635 downwards.
AACACTCATTAAATACATTCATTATTCACTGAGATGTTTAGCATATACTTCATAATATGATCATGATATATTAAAATACACAATTATTCTTTTCATGAAAGAAACACAACACCACAGACATGGTTTACAAAGAATGTCCAAATTGGATCCATTGTTTTGTGTTTGACACAAAAACAAATTTGTGTAAATTTCGCATTCCTATACATTCTATGAACATGCAAATGAGTTTCATAAATATATATTAATATTTCAGGTCATCATTTTAAACACTATGAGCAACAATGAATGTAATTTGGCCTTCTCTTGAACAGTCTAGCCATGTTTTAATGTCATAGGGTGTTTATTCCCAAAGTAATTCTTTTATTTATTCATGAACATATCATAAAGCACAACAGTGTGTTTTTAATCCATCATATGCTCGCGACTCATTAATGAACGCATGTAATGAATGTTTCAAATTAAGTAATTGTAATGAAGTATTTATGCACTGTACAAGAACGCTTTATGCAAATGTTGTTACTGTGAAGTTTTACCAAAAAACAACAGATTATGTGCAGTTTTATTTTTATTATTATTTTTTTTTTTTTTTTTTTTAAAGTGCTATGTGGCCTAATGCTCTATAGCAGGGTGCCCAAACTTTCTGTTGTGTAATGTTTGTGGTGGGTCAAAAAGACAAAATAATATACAAATGAGGAAGTTTCAAATTGTGCTTTTAAAACATTACACTATTTTGTAATCAAAATACTAATACAAATTTAAAAGGAAAAGAAGAAGTGAATGTTATATATTGTATTGTTTTGTGCTTGTGTGAGGTGGTTGGGGTAACCGTAACTTTCTGGGAAGCCGTGTTCTATAATGTGTGGTTATTCTGGCAGACTGTAATGCTCAACAGGAAGTGTAGGGGGCGACAGGGATCTTACTATTTCGCTGAAGTGTCAAAGACGAAATCAGGTGATGCACAGATGAAGCTTAGAATGATGAACATGGCAAAGGGAGAGGAATCTGATTATAGTTAAAAGACGAACTAGTTGATTCATCAAAAAATATTTGATGTTTGCAATTCTATTCTAGAGACTCCGCACAAAGCAATACCATCCATTTTGCAAGCTGGTCAGCAATAAAATTATTAATAAAGTTTAACCTGTGCTATTTTTAGCCTTGTAGCTTGTTGAAGGAGGTGGATACATCAAGACTTACTATTTTCACTTCATTCATTTTTAGGGTTAGTGTTAAGGATGTCTTGGGTTTATTTGTAAGTTAAGGTTAGCCACTCACTGCACCATCTGCCATCTCTGCACAGTATACACTTCTGTTCTAAGGCTGATGACACCAACGACTGTGGCGATGGAAAAGCACTGCAAATGCCTGTATCAAAAATGTAGCCACAGACTCACCAGTAAAGTCCTCCAGACACTCGCAGGTGTATCCACCTTCCCGGCTCCTGCAGCGGCCATTGTTGCGGCACGGTCCTGAGTAGCACAGGTCAATCTCTGTCTCGCAGTAGTCTCCGGTGAAGCCGGCAGGGCAGCGGCAGCGCAGTCCATTGATGGGGTGGATGGGCCTGAAGAGGACGGTGTCCGAGGCGATGAATGGTGGAGAGCTGTCGAACTTCAGCACGGACACACACTTCATGTAATTCTCACAGGGCTCACGCAGGCAGATGTTGTCATCGAAGGGCAGCACACTCTGGCTGGAGATGTGCCTCAGCAAGGTCCGGTTCAGGTAGATCTGTTCCTGCAGTTCTTCGGAGGGGAAGAAGCGTCCAGGGGCACCGCCAGGCAGCAGGGCTGAAAAGGTGACATTGAGGATGGAGCCACCCACATCACTGTCATTCTGCACATTGAAGACGAAGACTGCCTCGCGGCTGGTGGACAGCACAGCCGCCACGCCCTCAGTGAACAAACCCAGCAGCGGAGAGAGGAAGCGCTCCTGGGACATGTTCTCCAGCCGCACCGTGATGCTGTTGGTCAGCATGTCATCTGTGATGATGGTGACGCGGAGTGTGCAGAGTGCAGTCACGCGGTGGAGGCCGTCTGCAGATAGAAATTATAAAAATTACCAATCATGTTAAACCACTTGGATGACTGCATGTTTTGACAGGGACATTTTCCTAAAACTTGCTCAGGCTCATGGTTTATATGGTGCTTATATAGGCTTTATGTCGCTTATAACATTGTACCTCTAACTGTTGTTTATAAAAATGAACTAAAGCTTGGTAACGGCTGCTACTCCTGTTTTAGTTATGCAGTGCCCTTTTGTTAACCAACAGTCATATAGAGTCAGAAACCACATAAGCAAGTCCGTTTGCGATTACTCAAAACAAAGTGAGGCAATAAAATGATGACCTGGGGGTCAGATTGATGCATTAGCCTCAAAATTACATACACATATACATACATTAGCCTCAAAGCTCCAGTGCAAATATACAGACAGAAACTCTTGACAACAAACATGTCTTGACTGATCAAGTACATTTTTTGCCAAACTACTTTAATTACATCTAAAAGCAGCGGTGAGAATAAAAATGACCTCAGAATGACCTCTGAAACAACATTCCTCCTGCCTCATAACACAAATGATACGGTCTAGACATAACAGTAGCAGGATAGTAATGGAACAGTTGTGCTGTTGAAGGGCCTGCATAAAGCCTACAATCATGATAATAAGATTGAAACATACCACTACTAAAATTAGGGGGAACATCCAGAAACTGAGGTCTATTCTACTATTAGATAGATTGAAATGTGTACCAAGGGCCCCACCCCTATACAGAGCACCTCTGCTACACCACCTTGTTCCAGTAATTGCTCTGTTAACATCCAAAGCTTGTATGTTCTTGTATCGAAGTACATCTTCATGCTACTTTCCAGGTTAACACCCCACAACAAGGCCTGGAACACCATGCTAGATGTTGTTTTTAGGCTCTGCCAAAATTCCTGCTCAGCAGAGGCTTAGCAGCCTGACTGTGTTTTTTTAATGCAACATCACACAGTGAAACTGCATTAGCCAGGTGCGTTAGCCAGAAGATCTACTTCTGATCCTACTTCAAACTATCCTCTTCTAACTGAATGAATCTAACATTTCACAGCAGACCGTTTAACTCACAGGCCTGCTGAGAAGCTGTAGATATTACTCACGCTTAACTGAAGGCCTTTTATCATTGACCTGATTGAAAAGCTGTTCAGCACTGGCAAGGGAACAACTGTGGAACAGGTGGAGTACCTAATTAATACCCCGGCAAAACAATGCAGCTTTTAAAAACCTCTTAAACACAGAGGAGTTAGGTTTCAGTGTTACGTAGCACTGACATATCTCACAGTCATAAAGCACAGGGAGGAGGAGGAGGAGGGGTGGAGGGAAAGCTGTCACTGCCAGTAAAAGAATTCCTGCTCAGTCCAGCCTGGTGTGCCCTTTTATTGAGAGCGAGTTACTGTGTTCCTGAATATAAGACTCAAAAAACGGTTATCACAAATACAAAAAAAGACCTTCTTAAATTATTTCAAACAGCATTATCATTTTGAGATTATTTCAGTGCCTACACAAGATATTTCAAATTCCAAGAAAATCATGCCAAATTCCAAACTTAATTCCCAAAAAATGGTCCTGAATAAAAATATATTTTAAACTCCAAGAGCATAATGCTACAGTCAAAGAAAATTGTTCTTCATGCAGGTCATCACTTTGAGATCTCATGTGTCCTTCAAATCCTTTTTCAGTGCCTACAAAAAGGCCCCAACCAATCCCAACAAAGGACATTTTCCCAAATTCCAAAAAAATGTATCAAAAAATCCAAAAATTATTGGCAATTCCAAGGAAACGATTCCCAAAATCCCCCCAAAAATTGTAATCACCTGTTTTTGTAATCTCATTTGGATCCTTTGGGGCTTTATTTGATTTTTTTATAACAGAAAACTTTGAACTAAATCAGAATTATAGTTAAACAGTTATTCAGAGTCAGCATATGCAAAATATACTAAAATATTTCTGAAATCCAAGAAAGTTATTCTTTGTTTTCAGGGCATTATTTCATGAAAGTGATGAAGACACAATAGAGGGTCACTCTAGTCAAAGGCTATTGTTTCTGCACTGTTGACAGAGACCTTGTGTGTGGGCAGTTTGGCTAATCAGCAAATAATGACTCATTAGATCACTATCAAATGCCTCTATATCTCTGTGTGCCTCTTTAACAGTATTTGGTTTAGCCTTTTCAATGGCTGTGTGGGGTCCAAACACAGCACCATTCTCCTTTTCTAAGTGAAGAACGGCAGCAGGTGTGAGTGTGAGGTGCTGAGAGGAGAAGAGTGGACGGATCTCACTAGAGGTGAGAGGTAAAACAGGGGTGAGAGAGAGAGAGAGAGAGAGAGAGAGAGAGAGAGAGAGAGAGAGAGAGAGAGAGAGAGAGAGAGAGAGAGAGAGTCAGACACAGTGTCAGTTACAGTCAGTCACCGCTTCCCACCTGCCACTGTGTACAGCTACAGCACTGTTATTCCACATGCTGCTGCAGATTAGACAGCTGATATACCACACACACACACACACACACACAATCCAAAAACACTCACCTCACTACCACCTCACCTCCAATATGTCCTTAATGCACTTTAATCAAAGTAACACCAACTATCAGTAATCAGAATAAACAAACTTCCTTAACTTGCGCACACACACACACACACTTTCCAAAAACACTTAACTGACAGTCTCACACTCACTATGCCCTTAAAGTGCATGTATTCTTTTGTGTACTACATTTTTCCCCAGAACTTGTATTTCTGTACCAGAACCAATCCTAATTCATTTCTACATAATCATTTTTCAACCTATTTTAATCACTTGGAATTAAACAGGCTGCTCATGTTCCTGTGCCTGTGTAAGCATTTGCAGCTCTATAACTGAGCCCTGCTGGCCTAGGCCCACTCTTCTCACTGGCCCACCCAAAATGACCATTCATAATATATGTTCAGCATTAAAGTCTTACTGATAAAATAAAAAATTCTCCTCTGTAAATGTGGCATACTCAAAATTCCACTTTTAACTTCGACCATAATACCATTTTAACCAATAACCGTAACTGTGAAGCCTTTTCTAAGCGTCACGTCCTCCTGAGCCACCAACACACTTTCAGCGCTGAGAAGGATAAGCATGAGTTGATCAAGTCCAGCATTAGCAGTGGTACTGCCAGCATTTTAAGATAAATGTTGGGAGGACTGTTACATGGATTTAAGGATTGGAAGAATATGAAGTGGCTCATTTTAAGAACAAAAGTAGCTGAGCTCACCATTATTCTTTTGATAAATACAACAACTACAAATAATTATCCAACTCAGAGCACAATCATTCATCAGTTTGTTAATACTGTAGTCATAAATGCTAGAGATCACCAGCATAATACATTAATGTTAGTCAGTTACCTTCTGTGTGCAAAGAAAGAGATACGAGTTCATATTTTCTAATGAGTTTTTTTATGTTCTGAGTGGCTGTCTGGTGTCTCCTATGCAGGTTTTTCATACTGAAGTGTCTGAATGGCACTTAGCAAAGGCCTTGGTCATGGTTCTATTTTGTTTTTGGGAACATTTTATTTGGATTGCCCATTTTAGATGCTTTGTAGATATTTTTTTATTATTATTTTACATTAGACTAAATCTACCTACTAAAGTGACAATTTTATTTAACTCTAAAATCTTAATCCTAACCCTAACCTTAACCTCAACCCAGCCCTCACCCTAGTCCTACCCCTAACCCTGGTCTAAATTCTAACCCTTACCCCACCCATGTTCAGCATCAACTGAGCTTCAACTGATTGTTAACTATTTGAACATCTGTAGATAATCTACAGGAGACTATAATGGACTATCCAAATAAAGTGAGACATTTTTCTTACGGCCCCCATCCACAGGAGTGAAAATCAAGATTCAGCCCACTCGTGAATTGTGCCCATTTAAAATGAAAGTCCTGGTGTAGCTACTGCCTTTAAAATCGATGAATATGGGCTCTGTTCTGATTGGCTGCTCTATGTTGTGCCTCTTTTCAAGATAACTTCAGCATGAACGGGCTGCAGCCTGAGTAGATGGATATATGTAGATGTATTGGTTCGGTTCAGTTAGTTTAACAGTTAGTTCAAAACATAAAAAGTGAAAGCTGCAGAGGCCGAGTGCTGCTTCAGAACGCAAAACTGCATGAACACCAATGACAATATCTGTTAGCAGTGGGCTTAAAAAAACGGTAGGCAGCCTATTTCTGCTGCTGAAAGCACAGCTCAACTTTACTCCTCTGACAGCTGACAGACAGATCTCATAGACAGGCCGCTGCCTTTTCTAACTGTGCCTGACACCTTCAGCACCTAAAACGGCTATCCTACTCTTTACTCAGCAGCAGTGCATTGCTTGAAGCAGCATGTCAACTCTAATAATAATAATAATAATAATAATAATAATAATAATAATAATAATAATAATAATAATAATAATCATCATCATCATCATAATACAGGAGACTTCATGTAAAAGTAATAAATGAAATACCCATTTGGTTACATGATACACTGTAAATAGTCATTTCTCAGTGCAACCTAAAAAAAATTTCTCCACATGGTAACAAGCACTAAAACTTTTTTTATTCTACCCAATTACATATTTTGAAACAGTTCAAAGTATTTTTAGTTGAATGAAACTAGTTAATTCACTTCTTACCACATTAAATATTTTTTTTGTGATTAACTGATGAACAAGGTTTTAGATTGTAGACATAAAAGGCTCAGGTCTCAATGCACTGATGCAAGTCAAATCCTACACTGCATTGAAGGGTCTTTTTGTTTTTTCCACACTGTATTTCCTTGGTCATTGTTATCTGACCTAGTCCTTTGGACCACCAGACATTTCACACCTCAGCCTTCAAAAGCTTAACAAGGAGTCTGGTATTTGATTGGTTGGTTCAGGTGTGTTCACAGCTGGAAAAGAGCATAAAAAAGTGTACCGTCTGGGGAATTCCCATGACGTTCCAGCATATTCAGCCTCAGCTGCTGTATTTAGATCAATGGTTGGGATGCCGCTGGTGTGACATGTAGGGCGTGACTGGGGAGAACATGGCCATCATCTGGGCTCATATAGCTCATGTACATATAACGCCTGTGGAGGTAAGAGCTGCCAACGTATGAACATGATAACCCCATGGTAAGAGAGAAGACTTCAATGGAACCGAAGAATAGCATGAAGAACCGAACACATCAACACACAACATATCACTACTGCACTAAAATTTACAGCTGACAGGGTAGATTATATTAGTAATTTAATTATTTTATTTATCAAATTTAAACAAGTAGTCTTTTTAAGTTTTTAAAACAGGCTCAACAATGAACATGCAATAAACACTGAATCTGCCTTCTAATGGCTTTTAAAGTGAAACAAGACTATGTTGGACAGAGCTTACATGTGACCTACTAATAATTCAGCAAGCAGCAAACTAACAGAAGCAACAGCAATGTGGAAAGCGCCAGTTCGCGAGACCCTCTATTGTAACCTGAATCTAAGAGTTGGTGAGAGTGATTACAATCATGGAGGAGTCCAAACCACTGGATGTACATATGATATATGCAAACATTGACTGGAACATGCAGCCACTGTTGCTTTCAATAAATGCTGCTAATGAAATGTGGAAATTTATTAGAAATCACAAACAGATTTCTATAACCTAAGAATATCTCTACTAGATTACATTGACATCCCTGTATTATCTAAATAATAAGTCTTTGTGTTTAATAAGTCTGAGATTTAGGGGGTTAATCATAATTCTTTAAAATCGCTGGACAGCTCTAATAAAACTATACAAAAAAATGTGATTAATCATCATTATTTTAATCCTTGGACAGCCTCAATTAAACTCTCTGTGGCAAAAATGAGTATGATTGTCTCCAAGTTAAGTTTAACAACAATGTCATATTACTGTCATAATCAAAATGATAAACACCCTTCATATGATTTACACAGCCACATACATAAAGGCAGTGCAATTTAATCAAAGTAACACCAACAAATTATCAAGATAATCTTAATCAGAGGAAGATAAATGAACTCTGTAAGTGCACCAATACAGTAAACTATTAAGCAATAATATTTTATGGTGATATTATCTGTTTTCAACACCAGCGGATGTGTGTGTGTGTGTGTGCGTGCGTGTGTGCGTGTGTGCGCGCGTGTGTGTGTGTGTGTGTGTGTGTTTGTGTTTGTGTGTGTGTGTGAGAGCAGGGCTGATAAGCAGGCTGTATGCTGTTGAGTCAGCGATGCCTCACGCTGCTCTTTATTTGCTTTAGTGTATCACAGTGCCACACTAATAAGCCATCCGGGCTAACGGCATGCAGAGACATTAGGCTGATTAATATGACGTGCTAAATCCTAAAAACTGAAAGAAAAACTGTAAAACATTTTTACAAATACTGGGACCCAATTTGACTGAATTAATTTGACTTAATGTTTTACTTTTTTGGATACAAACACTTGTTGAATAATTAAAAATTAGCCTGAATTAATTCATGGATTTGATTTGAAGCAATTTTTATTAATTTAACTGAACAAATTTCCATTACATAACATTACGTGTTTTGAAAATAAATCTCTTAATCTGTTAAATACTATTTTTTTCAGTGAATTCTTTTCAGAATTTGTATACTGTTATTGGACTATGTACTTTAATATATATAGATTTTTCTTTTTCCTTGAGCCATATAAAATGTTTCTGTTCACATCCCTAAACATTTAAGTAAGGTGATTCAACAGTAGAACCTATGTTTTTTAATGAAATAGTGAAAAAATAACTATCAATAAAAGAAAACTAATATGTGGAAACAATGTAGTAATCAAAATTAGGATTAAAAATACAAAAAAAAACCTTTAAACAGAAAAAATGAATTCTACAAAAGTTTTGCTTTCTGAGAATGACTCCCTTTCTGGCACTCAAGAATGTAATAAAAAAAAAGAGACATTTCAGAGGCGAGCACAAGCCACTACATTTTAATGGAACACTACAGAAAAAAATTTGTCTTCCTTTAATATGATAAACAAGGTGTAAAATGAACATTTGGTTTTCAGCTCAGCTTTGAATCAACACTAATCAGGACGGTAAGTGATAAGAAATAGTGGGTGTATAAAAACGCAGCGATGAATCAATTGCCATCAATTTTGAACTGCACTGATTATAATCAATTTTATTAATATTTAGACAAGAATGTACTTACTTTGGGGCCAAAATAAAATATCTGGACTTTTCAAAATATAAAGGTCCACAATGATCATTTACATTTTAAAAAATGTATAGATATATGGCACTTTCTGAAAATAAATATGCTAAAGCTTTGTGCTTAAGAGTATACTAAGAGTATCACTGTTCAAAGTGTCTTTTTCCAAGTATTTTTAAACGGTGCTACTGACTTGGTTAGGTTGTAAGGTTGGCAAGGCCAGAGATTTAAACCTCTGCTAGAAATCTATCCGATCTGTAGATGTTGTTATTAAAGTTATTAAATCATCCTGTCCAGTTATCACTCAAGCAATCCATCCAAACTAGATTTACTTCAGAAGATGTAAGGTTCTAGGGAAAGTAAATGGCACGGTAAATCCCAGCAAGAGCCACATTCAGCTGGAACAAACCAACCAGCCAATCCCACTCCAGAGATTCAAATGTTTGAATCACAACAGGCTCAAAGGAGACTTCCCCTCAGCCAATAGCATTTCAGAAGTATGTCTACTCGCCCCACCTACTTCCACACTCCCGAACTGACCTGCGTTACCAAACAGGTGAGGTCAACACAAAAGGTGAATTCCCGCTCTCTCCCCTGTAGAAAAGCATAAATGTCTTGACGTACTTAAAAGATTTAGAGCACTACAAAGCCTATAGTTGAGGCTGGTCCAACACAAATGCCATTTACTCTCTCCTCCTACTAAACAGGCTTGACTTTTGGCCATCTACCTGAGTTCTTGTGAAATATTCCTCCTGGTCTGCAGTTTGCAGGCCAACATGGTGAGAGATTTTCTCACACTTTCTGCCAATAACCGGCCGGTGTTCCATATCAGCGCTCACAGACATGCTCAGAGACATCCTGAACAGCCCGGCCGGGGAAATTACCCTCTAATCTCTTGTTTCATTCCCCATCCTGCAGGGATTTCTCCTACAGATACACACGGCATAACCTGACATTAACACAGTCACAAACAGCCCAAAGAAAATTTATGAAACAGCTTCAGTGCATTACTATGGTCTGCCAGGGTGGGATGCTAACTTGATAAATTGCACTGAAATTCAGGCCACGGCACAGGTGGCTAGAAATCACTGTGTGTGTGTGGCAAGGGTAAACACACACAAGTCTGTTTTTATACAGTATTAGGACGTGGGACCCTGTGGATATGTATGTCTTTATAAATAATTATAATTTTGTCGGAACAAAACCTTATATCTCCAAAATGATAACTTTACAGGAGATGGAAAAAACCTTCTTTACTTTAATTATAAGTCAATGGAACCAGACTTTCTGCCAAATCATTTTTGGTCTGTTCATTATGAAATTTATACACAATGTAAAGAGCAACAGGTAGAAATCTAGAACCAAACTAAGTATTATTTAAATACCTATGTGCATTATATATAAGTGTCTGTAAGTAATAAGATTTATTTAATTGTAATCCTAGACTTAGCCCTAATCCTCAATAAGCAAAAAGAAGTCATGTTTCTTTCTTTTTCCTTTACTTTTTACTAATTGGTTTATTTATTCAAATTGAAACATGGAGCTTTTTTAAAAAAAGCATTTTACAGGACAAAGCCTTAAATATTTTGTTGATCCTGTAGCCCTGTTTTTATCAGAATCAGGATGAACACACACACACACACACACACACACACACACACACACACACACACACATATCGGTATGTCCCAGCACAACTGGCACTACTATTAATCAGTCCAGAGGGATGACACTTATACTGCAACATCAGCATAAAATGTCCATAAAAAACAAAGTACATAAGCAGGCTATCCATGAACAATGTAGAACAGATGCATGAAATAGTTCTACAATATAAGAGACACCGTTGTGGATTCAAAGCATCATGTTTACCAATCTTTTCTGCGGTAAAATCACTAATGTACAGCATCATGCGACTGTCTTTATAAGTGTTGAGAAAATACAACATGATAAAATACATCAACATTTTATAAGTATTTACATATATACATAATGAATAGTAATCACAACAAACAATTCTTCCGCCAAGTACTGTAGTTTGTTAACAGTAGGGTGTGGTTGCCTAGCAACATACCGGTCAAAGATTACAATTATGATGATCCTAAAATGGAGCATTAATACAGGATTCAGTATATGTCTTTGGTAATATGTGTATATTTGTATTTTATATTGGTTCTGAATGTGGCTTAGTAATCTGATTTTAGTATCTGTACTATCAGTATTTATAAATTATTCCATGAACACCACGTAACCATGGTAAAACCACTTTAACGCCCAGTATCTCATGGCTTATTTAAAATAAATACTGGATTATATTCTAGTGTATGTGTCTCACTATGCGTTATTTCTCTAAGAACGGATCAAATCAATAATGAGGTTTTTTTTTTAACTTTCACAACCAAATCCAAAGCCAGGCCAGGCCATTGTGGAGAAAGGGTGGGGCAGGATTTCCCATCGCTATAGAAACGTGGCATCAAAATGCACTTCACACATTCTATTATGGGAACTTTGCCCAGAGCTGGTGGCCTTTTAAATAAAAAAAAAAACACCAGTCTGTCAACGATTAACTGCAACTATATGCGTGAAGCAGTCAGTCACATACAGAAACAGATAAAACCACAGGGAGGAACCTTATGACTCACAAATGCAGCCTCTTAAAGTGAGGCAACAGACAGCATAACGACAGTAAATAATTATTTAGGCAAAGGGTCTTCTATTCATTCTCAGAGACCTCAAAAAAATACAGACATTGTGGACAGAGACCTTTCACACCTCTGTGTCTTCGCTGCTTTACCAAAACTTTGCAACTTATTTTAACATAAATGTATTTTATTTTGGACCATTTCTATCAGCCCATTCGTCATAAAATGCCCACACAAAGTAAAAGGCAGCACAATGTTAAAAAATAGGAGTTGTGAGGAACGACCACGGAGGACAGACATGTTTTTAGGTCGTCTCTGGGCTCTGTGTAATTTACTCTAATGTGTGAGGGCAGCATCAGATGAGCTGGGTGGTGGAGTGAGCCAGATGGGCTCAAGCACTTAATGAATGGACAGAATGAGATTATACCTCATTGACATCACCAGCACCTCCTTCAGCCCCCAAACAGCACAGATGGGACAGAACTTTGACTGTTCACTCTCCTCTCTCTGTCTGTTTTCTCTGTTTTCCTTTAGTCTATTTCCATTTCTCAGTAAGAGCTTCTTCACACTTACACACAGAGGGAGAGAAAGAAAAAAAAGAAGAGAGGGATAAAAGACAAGAGACAGAATAAGACAGAAAGGGACAAGGAACAGCAGAAGAGAGAAGAGAGAAAGACAATGACAGAAAGAGTGAGAGGGAGACGAAAGGGGAAAGAGAGATAGATGGATATAAAGGGAGAAGAATGAAGAGAGTGAAGATGAGAGAGCCAGAGGAAGAGAAAAAAGAATAAAGATATAGCAAGACAGAAAAAAACTGAGGAGAAAAAGAGGGGATAAAAAGGAAAAAAATGAGAAAAGATACAGAGACAGAGAAAGGAAGAGAGAGAAAGTGAGTGAGAGAAAGAGACAGAATGAGAGTAAGATGGTGTAAGAGAGAGGGAGCATTAAGTATAAAAACATGAGAGGGAGAGAGAGAGAGAGAGAGAGAGAGAGAGAGAGAGAGAGAGAGAGAGAGAGAGAGAGAGAGAGAGCGCGAGAGAGAGAGAGAGAGAGAGAGAGAGAGAGAGACAGAGGTAGAGGGAGAGAGAGCAACAGTGTCAGACACTGAGGATGAGCAGATGCCTCTAGAGAACATGAATGGGCTTCAGTCCTGGAGAGGGCACTTGATCTGTGAGAGAGTGTTTTAAAGCTGACTCCGCACTCTTTCCTTTTTAGGATGACAGGATGAGTAGGATGAGTGCAGGGAGTTAAGTGTGGACAGTGAGTAACTGTGCCATGTCACACAGCTGCTAGGATCAAGCCCTCCATCATACAGCAGAACCAAGTTCAGGGTCAGGGTTCCTTCTTCCTCTTCCTATCTCAGCCAAGTAAGGCAGGGTTTGGCAAGCCAGGATTACCCCGCTCTCAAACAAAAGCCTCCATAGACCCTGCAGAGGGGATTGGGTGGAGAGCATGGGCGTTGAGTGCTGGAGGACATTACCCCGGCCTCATATAGGTCAGATTACAATGCTGACTAACACTAACATTTCCAGAATCAGTTCTTAAGCACAAGAGTTGGGCAGATATCAAGAATGCCCAGAGACTTCTGTTCAAAAGTCTTTTTATGCCAACGAAATACAGTCCACTCTGGTACTTTCCTTGATCCACGATTTTGTCTATGGTATATGCACTAACTGTGCATCACAATACACAATTTCATCCTCATAGAACTGTGGTGTGACATGATTTATCACAAGAACAATGAAATACAGTCACATTGACTAGCTCTGCACAACATGATATACAACTTGTTGGAATCTACAGTTTGTATAAAGATGAAGGGGGTTAAACCAAGCTCAGTGTAGACCTTTAATCTAGATCGCTGGAGACAACAGATATAAGCTAACTTCAATCTAGCCTTGGTCCTTACTGTCACAGGAATAAGGCTCTGTTTAAGACGGTCCTCACTGGGATCCTCTATGAAGTGAGGTACACACACTAAGTCCCATCCCATTTCCAATTCCTGCTTCTGTTCCACTAAAGTAAGAAGCTGAGCTGACCATTCCTGAAAGTCTGGTTCTACTTTTAGTTTGGACAGAGAAGAAAAGAGCCACTGTTAAAAAAAGCAGACAAAGCTTAATGGGTCCAGTTAAAGGCCCTAACAGTTTGATTACTTAGAGGTGGACTGCAGTTACTCCATCTCTCTCTGGGCTATTGTCCGCCATCTAGTTGATAGCTGTGCTCACTGAGCTGTTCCATGGGACAGGAGATGCTAAACCAAGATAGAAAAGCACAGCCTTGCTCATTGTGTTGTCTGTGCTAAGGCTGCAGAAGACTGAGGTCTGCTTCTCTTCTCCTTTACCCTGTAGAGCTAAAGGAAAAGTGTCACGGTCATTGTGCATTAAATTGGCTGCAGATCTGTGGCCACTGTCATATTATGGCTATCTGGTAAGGGATAGGGGAACAGTTGAGAAGTCTCATTCTCATTCCAAACCTCACATAAATCTGTTACATAAATGAGTTGCAAAGTGTCCGATTTTCAGGCTCATTTACACTAGTAAATGTGTAACGAGTTAAAGCAGAGCCACTCTCAGCCAAGGACATGAAGATAATTGATTTCTGCAGCTGAAAGTCACTTAGTGAGTAACATGAAACTGGCCTGAAGGCGATAATCGAGTTGCAGTTCTTGACTGCCAGTGTTATCACATCAGAGGTCCCAGTCTTGTCATGTCGCATGATTAAAAACTTTGTCCAATGCCATTAAAGAATCGCTGTCAGTCCTTTAAAGAACCTTTTAATGTATGGAGAGATTTTTTTAAAGAACCTCGACAGAGGTGTCCTAGGAAGAATGGTAGAAACTTTATACTATATTAAGCTTCCTTAAGCATTTAAAAGGTTCTTTAGACTTCACGAATCTCTTTTCATCATTAAAATGAAGTTTTTCAAACATTCATGAATACTTATCTAGATAGTTTGGCTGGGATAAATCACAAAAATTATATGTCTGTTCAATATGATGCAGTGGTAATTTGGTTCAAAATATTGTAACAAAAATAAGGCATGTCTGAAAATTTCCCATACATTAATGTTTCCATTTTCAGTTTATTAGAGCATTGAGCGTTATCAACGTACAATATTTCATCATAATGAGCCCCATGCTAACATACAAGGAATGTGCTTTTCCTCCCCACTCTCGATTTCGAGGTTAAGGAGAAGTGAGCATTTCATTTGCTCCAGACTGCTGGAAGTATTGTTTGATACCATGTATTAAACCGAAAGGTTGTAAATTGAGTATTAGGCAGTACATATAATGACTATCAACACATACATCAAGTTAGATGTAAAAATATTTCAAGAGATGTTTGACCATAATGCCCTACCCTAGTACTTCTACAAGGCAGCTTGAACAGAGACGGCAGTGGCCAAGGCAACCACACAGCTGATGACTGGCCCACATAATCTCTTGCTGGTCTGACTTTTGGCCCAGAGCCGGAGACCAACACTGTGCAGAATGGAACTGAAGCAAGAAAGAATGATTGGCCCCTGAGAACCGCCTCCTGACCACATGCACTGTTGAAATGTATTTTCCAGGCTCCAGCTTCTTCTCAGCAGTCATGCCTGTGACTCATTCTCCAGAGTGACCAGACACAACTCAGTACAGAGATAATATCTCACATAACCACAGGCATCTGCTTTAAAGGTGCCATAGAATGGAAAACTGTATTTATATTGACATAGTTGAATAAGGAACCTTAAGTACATGAAACTGAGTACATGAATATTGTCAACGTCAAACACTGCTTTCTCTCCCTTCAAAAACGCAAATCCTGCACACACCAAAGAGGGCGGTAAAACAGGCCAATTCCAATATTCAAAACTGTTACATAAGTCTTTGTTCAGTAATTTTTACCCCCCGCAAAATGTACACAAACCAGCCCATGTCATAGCCCAACATGTATTGTGAAGATGAAACGACAACAACGGAGCAGCAGCAATGAAAAAGGAAGACTATGTGCAGAACTGAATCATTGTGGGCTGGAGGTTAGGGAATCAGCCCTGTGACCGGAAGGTCGCCGGTTTGATCCCTTCAGTCCATGACTGAAGTACACTTGACCAAGGCACCTAATTCCCAATTGCTTGATAGGGCTGCCCACTGCTCTGGGCAAGTGTGCTCATTGCCCCGTGGTGTGTGTGTTCACTAGTGTGCATGCATGTGGGTGTTTCACTCCACGGATGGGTTAAATGCGGCGGTCTAATTCCACAGTGTGCAAAACACAATTGGCAAATGGTTCTAAATTAATTATTAAATTATTAAAGAGGATGTTGGCACTTTCATACCCTTCCCAAGGAACCAAACTGTCAATGGCCAAGGCTGATGTTCTTCTTTAAACAAAGCTGAAATTAGCTTCCTATTAGCCAGCTGCTTAACTAAACTCCATCTTAAATGTTACAGTACATTCAGGCACCAGAATGAACACTGCTATCATTGAACTGCAGCACCATTTAAGGTGGAATGAAAAATTTGGAAAAACAAGCTGGTGGAATAGGAGGTCAACTTCAGCTCCTACATCTTTAACAGAACCCTGAACAACTCTAATCAAACTTGTTAGTTTGTTCTGCACATTTCACTCTGGACAGTTTCTCAAAACTTGGACTAAATCGAGCAGGCTTAGCTCAATATCTGACACTGAAGAGACTGAAGAGATGGGCAGTTCCTTTATGCTAAATTTATTGGCATCACAGCCCACAACCCCAACAGCATCCTGTAAGTAGCTTGCAATGCTGTGTGATTCCCATATCAGTGCATGGCTGATTAAGAGTTGGGAGACTCAAACCTGGTTCTTATGTGGGACTGGTCCAAAAGAACCCTTTTTGGTTCCTTCTGACAAAAGACTGTAGAAAGTGCTGGAGTTTCTAAGTCATCCACACATCCATATTTATGTACGCATGTGAAAAAAAGCAGTTGGGAAGTGATGCAGGACAAAGGCACGCAGTGATAAAGAGATACCTCTGGGCGATAAACTTCGACATCGACACAACAAAGCCTCTCGGAGCACCATATCAAATCAAAACAACGTAGGAAATATGCAAACAATACAAATACAGCTGTCAAAGGTGTAACAGAAGATACCTCCGCCGGGTACAATTCGCTTCCATCAGACAGAGGTTAAGAAAATAACACTCAGTGAATCAGAGATAAAAAAGTGACTAAGATGGACAGATACAATCAGCGCTCTCTCTCTCTCTCTCTCTCTCTCAGCCACTTAAACTGATCCGAATGACTATGAGTAATGTTGCTATGAGCTTTGTTAAGACATGCTACTCTGATTTCCGGGCATTATAGCATCACGCTATGATCTTTATATGTATTCGGAGAAATGATAAAGCCAATCCTGAGCTAAATCTGTAAAACAAGCGTATGCTATGATCTGGGATGACCGCTGATTTACCTTTGTTAGGAAATGATAGAAACTAATCCTACATTGGTTCTCTTGCTAGGACTCCACAGTAAGCAATTTATTAATTCCTTTTATGATATTGGTCTTTGCAATATTGCTACTGTAGAAGCTGTGATACGCAAATCAAGCTTTTTTTCCCCACTTTCTGTCCCATTTATATTTATGCATTTGACAAACACTCTTATTCAGAGTGCCTTACCATTTAGTCACAATACAGAGGCAGGCGAACGCAGTGTTGGGAGTCTTGCCCAAGGACTCTCACAGCACAGTGTGCTTGCCTGGACAGGGAACTAAAGCCTAGTGTAACATGTTGGGCAGTGGTGTTACCCATTATGCAACATCAGCCACTGTGACTACAAGTGGCTCTCTTGCTAGGACTCCACAGTAAGCAATTTATTAATTCCTTTTATGATATTGGTCTTTGCAATATTGCTACTGTAGAAGCTGTGATATGCAAATCAAGCTTTTTTTCTCCACTTTCTGTCCCATTTATATTTATACATTTGACAAACAAACACTCTTATTCAGAGTGCCTTACCATTTAGTCACAATACAGAGGCAGGCGAACGCAGTGTTGGGAGTCTTGCCCAAGGACTCTCACAGCACAGTGTGCTTGCCTGGACAGGGAACTAAAGCCTAGTGTAACACATGTTGGGCAGCGGTGTTACCCATTAGGCAACACCAGCCACTGTGACTACAAGAAGCTTCATAAATAAGGACCTAAAACTAGATAAGCCAATCGCTCAGAAGCACTGTATCCATCAGACCTCCCACACAGCCAACATCTGTTTTCCTCTGGAGTGCCTCTCAGCCTGGAGCTCTCACAAGGACATCTCAGTGTAATCCATTCTCCATCTCTCTCTCTCTCTCTCTCTCTCTCTCTCTCTCTCTCTCTCTCTCTCTCTCTGTGCTGACAGTACTGGTCCATAGGCCTCTGTAATAACCTTATCTCAGTCTCCATGTGACTCTGCAGAAATGCCTCCACCTGTTAGCAGGGCTGATTGGGACAGAGTGTAGCTGCCAGGAGCTGGAGAGCGTCAGAGTGTGTCAGTGTGTCAGAGCGCCCGTCTGCAGCTCTCTCTTCACACACTGACAGCCT
Organism: Pygocentrus nattereri; assembly: GCF_015220715.1. Lineage (NCBI taxonomy): Eukaryota > Metazoa > Chordata > Actinopteri > Characiformes > Serrasalmidae > Pygocentrus > Pygocentrus nattereri. The sequence continues at coordinate 36,609,227 of NC_051211.1, read as the reverse complement.
CCTGGCTTTCTCTTTCCAGCAGCATCAACATGTTCTTTTGTTCTAGCTCGCTCTCTGGGGCAGGGGGAACTGGTGCTAACCAGGTGTCGGGGGGAGCTGAGGGTGCACGGCAGTGGGCTGACTCATAAGAATGTGGGTGTGTAGAGATGTCATAGAACAGCATGCAGTGGCTGAATGCCTTTCAGTGTCTTTGATATTTTAGATATCCACATTTGATTTGGCTCACAAGACAGTTACCCTAATGCCACCCCGGCTTTACTCAATGACAGAACAAACATACTTTTTTCTACTATATAGAACTTATTATGATGTCTGGCCCTCAGCCTGCCACAAATATTGCTTTTTGGCCCCCAAAGACTAAAGCTTTGTTCAGACAGCAGCCAAAAGTGGCCCAAATCTGAACGTTTTTTGTCGTGTGTGACACAGATGTGTCATGTGAACAGTGCAGATCAAATATTCCGATTTGGGACACTTTTTTGTATGTGGTACTGAAATCCGATACATATCCAATATGCAGCAATGAGACTAATTGCTAACAATGAATGACAGTGAATAGTCACCAATTAGCCCTGACATGGCATCAGGCTAACTGGTGACAACTACCTTTCATTCACTGTAGGAGTAGCAGGCATAGCTGAACTATTCCTTTAACTATACATATAGAATTACTGGAACAACTGAATTACTATAGAATTATTATAATAATATTGTCATTACACTCCTTCGCTGCAAACAGTTACATGTGCAGTTTTAGGTCAGGTATGGGCAGGTGGTCTAGTGCACAACAGCCCCCCACCCACTTACCCTTTTAACACACCACCTCACACTGACAATAGAGCTTAGAGCAACTCAGACAAAGCGCTGTGAAAGAACCAGTCTGGTAGCGCTCACTTTTACCACTGCCCCCGAACGCTCCTGTAACTTATACCGTGCTTATTATAAGGGACTTTTTATACTGTAAATCATTAAACCCTTCAAATGGCTGACGGTTGTAAATGGCTGTAACCGCGAACCGATTCCTCCTGTCACTGTGTGCCCCGCCCTGCGCTTCAGTCAAATTTATGTTCAGCTAAACTTATACCTTTATAGTGAAGTCATTCATTCCCACACAGATAGGACACAGCGTGTGGCAACACAGCCTCACTTCAATCGTACTACATACAACTTAAAGCATTCCATGGATTTGCGTGCACCGCAGTAGTAATTAATCTAAAGAAGAATTTGTCTCTTCGTTGTTCTATGAGGGGTTTTTCTGGGACATAATGGAGTTAAGGTCTTTATTCCTCAGGCAAGCTGAAGGCCTGGATGATTTACATCCTCTCTCACAGAGTCTACTGTGTGAAGAAAAGACTAAAGAAGGGAGGGAGAGTATTAAACTGAATGGAATTCTTCTCATCTAGCCCTCCCCTCGCAGGGTTTGAGCTTGGTTTATAGCTGAATTAAAGCGGAAGCTGCTGTTACCCGATGTCAGAACAGTTTTTAAATGTGTACTTTATAACTCTACACATCTACACACATTTTATTTTTATATAGTGTAAAATTTTACATTATGCAGATGGAACAAAACGGCAATTTCACAGCAGAAGGAAATTATATTCCTATGTCTTATAACTGTGAATGAAAGTTATTAGAGCAAGATTTTTTTTCCAAGGAATTTTCAAATTCTGTAAAAAAAAAAAAAAAAAAAAAATTCTCTAAACATTGTTTTTCAGTCAAAAAAATGTTTACATTCACTACATAATGCTGGGTTGATTCTGACTTTTAAGTGGACTGTGGATGCTGGTCAGCTTTTCTGCAGCGCCCGTTTTCTTCTTTCAGCTTGTCACCTCATCCATCACTGTTAGCCTGAGCACAGTGGAGTTTAACACCCACAACATACAAATAAACACAGAGGGACAGAGTGAGGGTGGGGTTCTCTTTGCAAGACCCCCCAACCCCCCGCACCCCCACCCGCCTTTTCTCGCACAATAACTCTCACTTCAAAGCAGCTCCTGGTGGGCTGAAATAATTCACATCCACTCAGCCATTCAGCATCATTTCACTATGAAACAGCAACAAGTGATGTCCCGCAATTCAGGAAAAAGAAGCCAAACACTGACCACTATCACCACTTCAATTACTCTGCAGCATTAAACTTTCAAAAGGAAGTGCTGGTAGAGTTGCACCAGGGCCCAGGCCTGCAGCAACTTTTAACATGTAGAAATACACAGTTATTATTGTCTTTTTGATACAATATTTAAATTTAAATGTAATTACATTTGCAATTGATTTACATTCTGTATCGATAAATTCAACCCTGTGCTTCTTTTTCCCCATTTGTTTCAATGTCAAACATTTCACAAAAAAGCAGAATTTCTAAGCTTGTTTCAATGAGGTATGAGTAAGAAATAATATAATATGAAAGCATGTTTAGTTACCACTGGGAATAACTGCACAATGATACAGTGGTGTCTCGATTCAGTAAACAGCCTTATATGCCTCACGTTAACTTGTAAGTGTTTCCTTTTTCAAGGCAAATATGTGCTATATATATATATATAAAGCTGTGCTTTACAGTTATGTTACCCCCAAACCTAGAACAACAGCCACAAGATAATATGTTAAGCATAATACAACAGTACAATATAACATGATCCAATATGATATTCTGGGATACAGTTCAACAGAATATGATACACTGTATTATCACTACAACCATTGGTCCTATTAATCAACTACACTTTAACAGAGTAATAAGAAATTACTAACTGTTTCTACAAAAAGAGATTAGTCTACAACTTAGTAATTATACCTTTGGTGATGATTAAGCATTAGAAAGCTTTTCTAGACAATCTCAATCTCTGTTCCTTTGAGGGTAAACACCACCACTTACTTTCCTTAGAGCTTTTCCTCTCATCTCATTACTGAAATCACAAATCATCTTCATCCTGGGACTGAGCCCTCTCCTGGCTATAAAGCCTCTAACATTCCCCCATTCAGCTTAATTAACAAGGGCCTCCTTGCTTTAAAAAAGCATCCGCCTAGCCCAGCCCAATAAAGGCCCCGAAACAAAAAGCACATGTGCATGGAGGAATGAGCCCTGAGAGCCGTCCTATGCTCACAGATTCATTCAAAGCACCTGGCTGGCCCTGCATAGCCTCTTCTGGGCCTAATCCACCCCCTCTTTGCCTGCGAAAAGCCCCAGCCTGGGCGTCTTTGTTCTGCTCTCAGCAGGGCAGTAAAATATGGAAGGGGAACAGCCTAAGGTGGATCCTCGCAACCATGGCGGCATTTTAGAGTTTATGGTGCTCCACAGGAGCGAGGAACCAGCCAAGAGAGAGAAAGAGAAAGAGACAAAAAAGTGGGTTTGAGCCAAAACTCAATTAAAACATCAAAAACGTTGCTCAGAGGAGCTCCAGGTGTGTCTGCTGCAGCTTTATGACCTCAATGCCGATTCCGGCAGGCCAAATCCCAGTCAACAGCTCTGATACCCATACTGAGAGGCATCTGGATGCCAGAGAGATGTAACAAAAATATGCATACAAACTAGTATTATCTTGATTTACAATATAACTACACATCACAGCGATTACTAAGTTAATTCTGGGTGGGTGGTAAATGAGCAGTAACACAGGGAAGCACAATATAAATCAGCAACAGGTTTAATTACTGGCCTTTCACATCGCTTGACAGTTTTAAGCAGGCAGAAATTATTAGCAGTTTGTTCTCGCTGTGCTTCCTCGAGGAAAAGCTTGAGGCAGAAATGTAGAAGGTAGAAAGTGAAGGAACAGCGAGGGTTTGTGGGGGGTGGTCGAGTTTCACTGTGACTAATCAGGTATGAAAACTGTGATCACGGCTGCACTTTGAAAAGCAGTCATTTGTTCACAATTCATTGAGTTTCACAGTCAAAGTGACAGCAGACGTTTCAGGAGGATTGCAGGACCAGTCGTGCCACTTTAGAGTCATTTTACACACAGGCCATTACAGGCCGACTGATAATAGAACACTTCGGTCTTATCCACGTAAATATTCAGAACACTACAAATATAACATAATAAGGAACAGGCACAACAGGCTGTGTTCTACAGTGATTTTACCACGGTGAAGGGGTGTTGTTTGGTACAATGCAAAGCCAAAGTAATTTACTCTATTATACATATAAATCACCATCAACAACTCGTGTCAAGCTATGTAGTTTTTTAACAATGAAACATGCTATGAGGAGGATCTCTCTGAGCAAGCCGAGCATTTCTCTCGATATTACAGTAGAAGAAGTGAAACAGGATATTACTGAATAATTTTATTTTTCCTTGCCCATTGGTGCACAGTGATGTAATCAAACTCCAGAGTTTGGCGGAAGACTAATGGAAAACAAGAATTTGGTGTGTTAAATGATGTCATGCATCACATTTAATAGGGTTTCACAGACACCATATCAATATGGACACTTCAATGCAGTATTAGCATCTGCAGTAAAGAATACCGAGACCATGAAGCACTTTGTGATGCGCACATCAGTACTGAGTAAGGAGAAGGAACTTAACTAAAACAGCAACACCTCAAAGGTGTGGGTTGACAAGCAGCAGTAAAACTGCTCACTGAAATATCTGCCATGTCAGTATTAGGGGAGGCAATAGCAGTGCATGTTTTACTGGCTGGATTTTTTTTTATTTTTACTTCATCGGTATGCCACAAAAAAGACACACATACATCTGAAAACATAATAGTAGCCCTTTACCTGAGCGGCTGAGTCATGTTTCAGTAATCTTTTGTTGTGTAGTCAGTTAGAGTCTGAGGTAATGCTGTTATCATGGGAACTAATATTAGTGAGGCACACAGAAGGAAACACCAGTCTTTTGGGGTAACACTACCCTTTCGCCTATGTTTAGCCTTCAGCATATGGACATTTTTAAATATCAGGATTTAAAGGCTAGTTAGATTATGTAAAGTGTCAGTATCAGTACTTGGTATCAAAAGACAGTTAAATATCAAGTATCATATGGGAAGGAGTGGTATTTGTGCATCCCTCATGCTTAATCCTCCGAGGTCTGAGCCATTTTCCCTATTTTTGGTCTGCCTGGTCTCCATGTGTGTTAATGCTTATATAACCTCAACTCTGTAGTGCACAATGAAATGATTTATCTTTTTTTCAGAACTTAAGACTATCAGACTATGTATGCTGCATTGTTGTCACATGAATGTATAAATAGTTCCATGAGCTGAAACCAAAAAACTAAAATACAAATGGAATCTCACAGAACTCAAATCACCCAGAGAAAAATAATGAACAAGGTTTTTTTCCTTCTGAAAATTGTTATTCAAAGTCTTGGCAATCAGAGGGTAAAAATAAACAATCAAATCAAAACACATTAAAAAATTATTTACATTTTTTCAAGAGACGCCCTTCCTTTTTTATTTACAACAAACAGTTGTGCTATGCCTCTGCGTGTGCTCCAAAGGCTGTCTTTCTACTAATCCCAATCTCTTCTGATATATTTGCGCTATTTTTTTGGGTGCTGCCCCAGCAGTAGTGCTGCCACACACACACACACATGCCCGGAAACACCGCCACTGAATGCTCGACAAGTCAAGAACACAGCCACTGATTGGTCAACAGGTCAGGAACACACCCTCAACCCAAGGCTAACAGCCATGCTAACAATAACAATAACTCTTCTCAACACAGAGAAACAGATACACAATCAGAGAAGACACTCCATGCTAGATTTGTCATTATGGATTTATTTTACAAAGTCAGCAAATAGACAGTGCAATTCAAGTACGGATGGCAAAGCTTCTGAAAGGGGTACGATCGCATCAAAGCCCTCAGTCAAACCGCAAAACACCTAGCAGTCCGGTAACAAAACGTAACTCTCCAGCATGCGCAGTTCCTGAGATATTTAGCCTTTGATGTCGTATACGACGTCGTCGACCTGAAAGGGTTAATACGTGAACTACAGGGACATGAACTAACAAATTATTTTAGGCTGAATTTAATAACTTTTGCATTAATGCTAAATTCAACTGATTTGCATCTTCACATGTTTGTGTATATGAATCAAGTATTTTATAAGCACTTAATGAAAAAAATGGCTCAGTCAACCAGTCTGTTTCAAAACAAATGATCATGGACCACAATACTACACAAACTGTATATGCAACATAACCCTATAATCTCAAATCTATCATATTTGTGCTGCCAACCCTAGAATATATATATGCTGTCACATCCCTAAAAGTTCCTCGATCATGGCCTTGCCTGGCAAAATTTATGGAAGGAATTTTCTAGGAGTGTGTCTGACTGCTTAGTAACAGAGAGAGAGCTAGCTGTGTGTTTCAGCTATCTCTGTCTGAGAATTTGTAATGGCTGTAAAAATGCCTCCACACCCTCCTGCGATCCGCCTGGCTCTCTTTTTCAAATTTACACAAGTTCCTGCCTTCCCTCGGTAACCCCCCTTTTTTGTTTCTTTTTTTTTAAAGGAGCCAATCATCCGGGGGCTGGTAACTAAGCCGCCTGTTTATCAGTAACCAGGGTGAACAATGACTGCAACCAGACACTGCCCTGCCTCCTCAGAGAGAGAAGGAGGGTAAGAGTGGGTGAGAGAGAGAGAGAGAGAGAGAGAGAGAGAGAGAGAGAGAGAGAGAGAGAGAGAGAGAGAGAGAGAGAGAGAGAGAGAGAGAGAGAGAGAGATCTAATGACACTGACACTAATACACTTGGCACTAGAGCAGATATATGGGTGGGTGACTTTGAAGAAGCGACCAAACTAGCCGTAAACTATCTCTCCTTTTAACAGCATGGTCCCACATGATATCCTTATGTTTTAAAATATCTACAAACAAAACCTGACATTGGGCAAAGCCCCAAAGCGAATGTCCAGAGGCTCAGCTATAAGTATGTTTGAATATTAGAACAATTAGCCATGTTATTTAATATCCAACACAATCAGTGAACCTATATGTCTTTGTACTGCTGAGAAGAGTAAATTAGTGCTATATCTGAAAAATCATCATTTTCTCTGAGTATGGGTTTGCCTTGAAAAGCCCTACATGTATCGTTCCACCCTGAATGTATTAAAAAAATAATAATAATTTGAAACCACTGTAACAGCATTACAGCATGGCAGCGTATTCACAATTCTGTGGCATAATATATTTCTGTGAAGGAGCTTTTAAAGGCATTAAACTCTTCACATCAAACTACTCTTGACTTCTGACATCTTACCCATGTAATTATGCACAAATGTTAAAAACATCCTCTTTAAACAGAGCTGGTGCGACTAGAGGCAGAACACTGATGAGGCTGGGTCAGGCCTAAAGAAACAGCTCAATCAGAAATGCTAATGCTGCTAACAATGAATGGAATCTAGTTGCCAACAATTAGGAAAATGCAAATGACATCCTGCTATCTGTTGACAACCAGCCTCCATTCACTGTTAACAATGTTAGCATGTATGGTCGAGCTATTTCTTTAAGGCCTCGAGGCTCGGCTGTTGTCTCAGTGACCACCATGCCCCGTGCGGTCACAGTTCACTGGCTCTCACACACAAACTCAATAGGCTGGTTTAACTCTTGATCTCCTGTGATCTCCTCCACAGAGGACAAATACCACACACATTCCCTCATCCACACACAGCGCTTCCAGTGCTGGGTGGTACTGATCCAATTCAATGTGATAGCATTTCCAAAATATATTGTGGCATATCTGCATCAGATGATATTAACTCATCATTAATAAAGAAACTGAGCACATGCTTCTTGAGTACTGCTATTCTACACTAAAAGAACGTCATAAACCTGAGTTTTAAGTTTTAATTGGACTCTTTTGTTCTGCTTTCTTCTCTTTAAACACCAACTGGAACTTTACGGCATTTGGCTGACGCTCTTATCCGGACTTACAATTTGATCATTTTACACAGGTAGGCCAAGGTGGTGTTAGGAGTCTTGCCCAAGGACTCTTATTGGTACAGTGTAGGGTGCTTGTCCAAGCAGGGGATTGAACCCCAGTCTACAGCGTAGAAGGCAGAGGTGTTGTGAAATACACTATACCAACCACCTTTACAAAGACAATGTATTTATTTATTTAAATATTTAATTTAATTTTATTTTTTTTAAACTTTCTCTGTCAAAATGCACCAAATGACATACAGGTTTTGTTATCTTTCTATACCACAATAGCTAAAATTGTTATACAGTGTTCCCTCGCCACTTCGCGGTTCACCTTTCGCGGACTCAGTGCATCGCAGGTTTTCAAAAAATATTAATGGAAAAAATATATCGCAGATTTTCGCTACTTCCCATGTTTTCTGCGGGACTCGATCTGTGGAAAATATATATATATTTGATGAATTTTTACATTACAAAATCCCAAAATGTATAAAAATATATTATAAATATTAATTTTAACAATAAAGGAATGTTATAAATCATAAAATATTACGATTTACAGTAAATAGTGCATATTTACTCAGTGGATGAATACACACCAAAAACGAGAAGCAGCATCGCCTGCCTGAGACGCTACTTGCCTACATGAGATTGTAAACAACACACAGTAAGTGTAAAGGTACAATACATGCACAGAACAGTGTGGGAATGGTTATTAAGGGAATGGGAAAGGTTTATGTAGTGTAAAAGTGTGGGGGAGGGCTTATAAAGCCTTAAAATAGTGTATAAATACTTAAATAAATATAGCGTCCCTACTTCGTGGATTTTCGTTTATCACCGGTGGTCCTGGAACGTAACACCCGCGATAAACGAGGGAACACTGTATATAGTATATGTATTAGGAACCCATGATGATCACATCACTCTCGGCAGGTAAGCGCTTTAAAAATATCAGCTGTTTAGATTTGACCACTAATTTCTAATAATATTTCATGATGTACTTGCTGAAGAGCAGAAGGCGTAAGCAATGTCAGGTTACTGTACTAAAATATCTACATTTTATTCATTTTACTGCATTTGTAACTCTATAAAATAAATGTTATATTTCTGCAAAGCTAATCCAGGTAGATCTTTCTACATTTTATAAATGTTTATGTATCAGTAGATCTGTACATGAAAAAATATACTGATATCAGCCCACAATTCCCAAATCACTGGATCTCTGTTACTGACAGACTATATATCATCCAGTACCAAGTTCTCCAATTCACATCATCCCAAACACGTCCGTTTCTGGCTTGCAACTGTGATCTGGCACGGAAGGCCCACTCATATCTCCCCTGCAGGAGCGGCATGTGTCAAGTTTTTTACTGCCAGGATAGGGTTGCGGTATTAGGTCGACTGCAAAGAGCCAAGGATAGGCTTGAACGTGCTATCCCTTTTCCTCAAGATGTAAATAATAAGCTCAGTAAAATTTACAGCCAAGTGCCCTCTTGCCTACTGGCTGTGCAATAAATTTATCTGCTGTCATGAGAACAAAGAAATTTACACAACTGCTACCACTGCTCCAAACTTGAGGTGAGCAAAATGAAAAGCATTTATCATTATCATGATATTATCTAACAATGTACTTTACTGAGCTTATCACGGAACTCATCTGTACTTCAAGTTGTACCGAACAACAGCTTGTTTCATCACAACAAGAGCATAAGTATTCCTGTTAACTTGGAGTGCGGTGTGTTAATTACGCAATGTGATAAAATATTATGATGTTATATTTTTGCCACATCACGCACCCCCACTCCAAATGTAAGACATGTTTGGTGTCTGAAATTTTGCACTGGAGCTATGAGGCTAAGCATCACGCCTGCATCATCACACACTTCCCTAAAACCATGTCAAGTGCTTAAATAATCTCAAATGGCCATGCTCGTGTAGTTTCTGACACTGTGACATTCTGTTATCTACAAAAATGCAGGTTCACTGCCGCTGCTGTGACTGGCTTTAGATAAGCGACATACTTTTTTTATTGATAAGTTTGTCACACAGTGTCAGAAACCACATTAGAAAGTCCATTTGAGACTGAACAGATTTACGTGGTCTAAGAAAGTGTGTGATGATTTAATTTGCTTTGCTATCACTTTTATCTCTCTCTATCATGCAATGTTCACTACGGAAGCACACAGTCGCCTGGCGGGCCATGTAAACGGCTTAAAAGCAAAGGGCAGCCTGCAGCCAAAACGGGTCAAAGCTGAATCAAGCCTGCTGCTGAACGGCAAGGAGAGGACTCGCAGTCGTCATGACGATAACCCCATAGCTCAAAAAGACTTTGAATGGGAAGGAGGGTGCAGTAACACAATGACCCCATCTTAGAAAGAAAAAAGCAAAACAGAAAGAGAGAGAAAGGGAGAGAGAGTGAGAGGAGATAGATGGGAGAGAGCAAAAGACAAAGAGAGAGAGGGATTGAGAGAGAAAAAGAGAAGAGAAAAAAGTAAGAGGGGAGTGAGACAGAGAGAGTTTGGAGAGAAAGACAAAGAAATACAGAAGCAGAGTAACAGAGAGAGAGAGAGAGAGAGAGAGAGAGAGAGAGAGAGAGGGAGAGGGAGAGGGAGAGGGAGAGAGAGAGAGAGAGAGAGAGAGAGAGAGAGAGAGAGAGAGAGAGAGAGAGAGAGAGCGCAAATTAGAACAGAGAGAAAAGAGAACAGAAAGAGAGTGAAAGGAGAGAAAGACAGAAAGAGGCAGAAGCACAGGGAGAGTGAAAAAAAAAAAGAACAAGAGGGGAGAGAGAGAGAGAAAAAAGCCAAAAATACAGAAGCAGAATGACAGACAGAGAAAGAGAAAATAGAAACAGAAAGCATGAGAGGAGAGAAAAGCAAAAAAGAGAGGTAGAAGAACACAGAAAGAGAGAAAGAGAGGGGGGGCAGAAAGACCGAAGCAGAGTAAGAGACAGAAAGGGGAGAGTGGCAGAAGCAGAGAGAGAGAGAGAGAGAGAGAGAGAGAGAGAGAGAGAGAGAGAGAGAGAGAGAGAGAGAGAGAGAGAGAGAGAGAGAGAGAGAGAGCGCAGAAAGGAAAGAAAAAAAAAAGTTTGAAAAGCAGGCTAGCTCAGCTTACACAAACCCAGCAATGCACCCATGCCACAGATGCCAGAGCAGCACTGTCATCACTGTAATAATAGTGCATTTACACTTTATCAGTCACTGCACAACACCCAACTCTACTGCAGTGATGAAGTGTGTGCAAACCAGACTGCCAGACTGAAAGCCACACAGACCCCCACTCACAACAATCCGCCTCACCCAATTAACCAACTGCACTGGGCTTGGACAGCTACTCCACAGCCTGCTGGCACTTTTTGTTAAAGAAACACTGCATTATGTTAACACAGTAAATCTGCACACAAAAACACTGTCACTCTGCTGCGTTACCTGCAGTGGCATTATATGCTAAAGTAACACAGTCCATATATACTGACTTCACTCTTCACTTTATGGAAAGGAAACAAGGTAATTAAATTTAACTCTTAAATTAAATTAGATTTCTGCATAATTCAGTCACTGAGATGTAATCAAAGTCATTCAAAATGGTTTGATGTGAAATGTTTCACTGTAAAGAAACTTATCAGCTTGAATTTCTTTACAATGGTGCTGATATGACCCATGGTTGTGGTGTCATACACATCACAAATACAGTCATTCTATTTACTATCCAAAATGACCAGTGAACCTACTCGTATCTGCTTAGACTGTAAGCTTCCCCACAACGTAACATTTCACATCTAAACAATTCTGAATGATTATGTTTATATCTTAGCAACATAATTACGCAGAAATTTTGGAAAATTTTTCCGAGCATTCAGTTTTTGAGGGTAAAAAACATATCTGTGCCAGAATCAAGTGAAAAGGTTTAATTCAGAGAGGTGCTTTTGTTTGTTACTCTCTACAGAGGTGGTGAAATCCAGCCCAGCAGAGTGGTGTGAGCAAGCCCATCACTGAGTGCAAACAGCACAGCCTTCAGAGCAAACAATGTCTTCTGGGTCCACAGTGTGATTACTGCAGGAGGTGGGGTGGGTGGTTGGGGGCGACTCTACATACGGGGGACAGATATAGTCAAACAATTGTGAAGTCTAAACATTTGATTATAGCTGAATCTAGCTTCAGCAGTTCAAAGGATATTCCAGTGTCTTTCAACCTAATCTCTATCTGCCGCATCTGTAGCTTATGGTGAATTACCAGGGACAATAATACATACACTATCCCTGTACTTAGCAAAAGAAAAGAAGACCTTTTGACTGGAAACATGCTTATAATAGAGGCCAATGGGCAGCTTCTTCTGGGAAATTACGGTCAGTGGTAATCTCTATGCACTAAAGATACAGTACTCAGTACTGCAGTATTTTTTAAATATCAGTGATGTGCAGATTCTGTGATTTACATCACTCATTGATACTGATTCTCATAACACTTGAATACACTCCATCAACGTTGATTAGGCCTGTCATGTTATTACATAAACACCTGATTGCAATTATTCTAGTTGACTGCACATGTTTGTCTGAACCAAAGTTTGGTCCGAACCAAAAGAGGTGGTCACAGTCTGCATCGTCTGCAGTGTGAAAGCACTTTTTTGAATTCAGACTTTTGGACCAATTGCAGGAAGCTGACGTAGGCTTTTGTCATCCATCAAACAGTAGAAGAAGAAGAAAAAGAAGAACCGGGATAGATGTAAAAGTGAGCACGTGGGGAGAGGAGGAGACAAAATATTTTATTTTAATTTGATCCAATGAAAAAGTCAAAATCCAGCTCTAAATACATATAAAAAAGTTTAAACATATACCTTATTTTCTGAGAGGATGATATTCATATTTCTCCATTCAAATAGAAAAGGCTACCTACCAAACTGACAACACACTGACATCGGATGCACACGCCAGAAACCAATCAACATTAAGTACAGGGAGAAGCTGCCCACGTATGGAGACGACAGGAGGTCATGCATAGTTATTTAGTGCACTCGCTAAATTGCAATGTGAAAGCAAAACTAACTGGATCAAATGTATACAATGTAACAAAAACATGAACCTTGGTTTGGACTTTGTGCCAGACTTTCAGGGTGAAAACGCTCTGAGACGGCAGTGGTGAGTAATGTTTCTTTATTTGAGCTCATACTCTGTCTGTCGTCTGCTGGCATCTAGTACTGACAGCTAAAAAGCTAGATAGCTAATAAGCCAATTTATCCATTTCAGGCATGTACTTTGATAGTTCAATACAATCAACAAAAAGAGGCAATTACATTCTTAATCATAATTAATTGTGTAATAACTAACTTAATTAATCATCTGCTCAAATTAGATGATCATGACAGGCCTGGCTATGACCATCTTGAAAAACTTGGCCAAGTAAAATGAATAAATCTACCATGCTGAGAAGTGTGACAGAAGAGCAAGAGAAAAGCTGGCACAAAGCAGGCCCTGCGTGTATGTTTGCGTGCGGATGTATTCGAAGTATTCTAATGCGCCCATAAGGAGAATAGCGGCAGCTGCTGTACTGGCAGGCCCAGTATGGAAAGTGTCAGCACTCAGCACTAGCAGAGATTGGTGTCATTCCTGCCATCATTCAGCTGGCTGAGGGCCTCTCACACTGCCACAGCTCCACACACATGAGGGGACACAGTGGGGGCAACTGTGGGGGGTGGGAAGTGGGGACTGCTGATACCCATTAATATCAGAGCTGGTAGATTTGAATAGTCTCAAACTAAAACTGCACAATATGAACAAAATGACCCATGATTGTTGAAGACTGGCAGCATACAGGAAAAAGCACCGTGAATGGTTAAGGGCTCATCTGCTTTTTTTCTTCTGTGATATCAGTATTGCAAAAGCAGTATCATGACAATGATTTCCAAACGATAGCACACACACCAACAAGAAAAGTCTCAAAAACCTGCTCCATCAGGGAAATAATTTACAAATTACTTCTGTAGCAGTTTCTGAATGATTCATAACAAGTCTTAAGATTAATAACTGAAAGGCAGGGATGGACACTGTCACAATATTCATTATTGTCATAAATTACAGCACAATACATTTTGGATATCCCCAGTAGTTAAAAAATACTGGCCAACTGCATATTTCATTACCAGAAGTATTGTTCTTGTTTAACTGGATTTAGTATCGAGTAGTATGTTAATTTTGCATAAAAATCTTTGTGTTCAAACTTTTTGATTGCATTTTAAAAGGCAAACTATGTCAGTTCCAACTTATCAGAAAAAAAATCAAAATAGCTTCAAGTACCATTGTAATGTTATATGTCTGGCATATTTGCAACCCTACTGACAGGCAATGTACTATAAAGTCGCATATGACAACTCATTAGCTATGGCTCTGTAAATATTGCAATCTATGTTTTGCAAAACTACGTCATAACCCTGAAATTAGACTTCTTCTTATCTGTACAAAAATGCGAAAAGTAGTCTGAGAGTAATAAAAGCCCCGACAACAGTCAACAGATCCTTAAGTACAGATACAAATCAAAGTCCGCTGGAAACTCAGCAGAACTGAAACTCTTGAAACTCTCCACAGCAGCGCTCACACCTTATTGTCTTTCGACCCATTAACTGCTTTGTAAAGTGAAACACCTGGCAAGAGGGTGTCCTATAGGCTGGACCTCAACATTGATTCTGGCCATTGGCATTCAGGAGGGCTCCTTTGACATGTAAAAGAATGCACCCCCTCCCCTCCCCCTGCACCTTTGTCCATGTGTTTGCACTGTAAAGAAACTCTTTAAACACTTCCAGAAAGATTTACCAATGGAGGAGCTATAAAAGTTATGTTAATAAAACAGAATTTAAAGAACAAGAGTGCTGTGTTCTGAAACAACATCGCTTCCAAATAGGGCTGGGTGATATGCCAAAAATATAACCTCATAATACTTCAGCACATTTTCATGATACACACTATATGTATATATATATATATATATATATATATATATATATATATATAAAAAATGATATTCTGTAAAATGGAATCAGTAGTACCTCACTTAAAAAACAAACATCAAAACTATGAACACAATGATTTCTACGTATCTTTCACACCGCGATTCACTAAATCCAGTTAAACTAGATCAATTATGCTCTCTGTATTGAAACGCAGTGGTCAGTGTTCTTTATGCACTTACGATATCTATGATACAAGGTTGAAAATACACTCAAACAAGTTTGTTGTGACATATTACATAGCGTATTTCCTCAAGCATAAAAAGCAGGCACAGCAGACTGATTTCAGGCTCCCGTTTGACTCAGGAAGTGTTATGAAGAGGTATATTAATAAAACATTTGAAAAAATAATGCTGTTTTCCACCTATACCTACATTAACACTTTCCCACCTTATTCACAATATCTTTCACAACAAAAACTTTCAAACACCTACCAAAACTACAAGTGAGCTCGGTAGAAATCCTTTGCATAACCAATTTCCCCACAAATCAGCAAACAGCTGATCCAAGGTACTTTTTAGGGTTTCAATGGCCCTCAGCAGAAAACAGTCTTATCTAATTCAGACCACGGGAACTCAACCCAGCTGCACTCTACTTATGTTTAGGGCCACTTTTACCAAAATATGCTGAACAGTCTTCTCCAAAAAACGCCCAGAAGAGCATAGTGTGTAATCAGAAGACCGAACTCTGCAGTGCTGCATGTGTGTGTGCTCTGACATTGCCGGTGACCTCATCTGCTTAGCAATGACCTAATGCTTTTAACCTCTTAAAGCAAAAAAGGACACCACACCAACATCCAGGTTATGACCTATGAACTGCGCTCGTTTAAGTTTAAATGAATACTCTTCAGACTGACCAAATCCAGACTGTCTGACTATTTCTAGGGCTGCGTTCATATCTGCAGATCAGTTTAACTGTCTTTGAATTAAGCTGTCTGGAAGATGTGTTTCAGATGAGGATTCAGGCCATTATCGCATACCAGCACAGTTACATTGGTAACTGACCGCATGGTCGCGCAAGGCGACGCCCAGCCCAAACAGTTAACCTACACAATAAAACAGAGCAATCGGATTCAAGCCGGAAAGCGGGGCACCACATAGCAAAATAGCGCAGCGATCTGAGGTGTAGCATTAGCCTCTAGCAGTGGAACAGTTCTACTTGTTTCATCCACAGTCTGTTGTCGACAGCTACACGGCAGTACCTCAGAGGATGAGGTTCAGGATATCCGAGACACAATTCGGAGAGAAATACAGCTGGCCTTCTGCCTGCACAGTTGTTGCTTGTTGCAGCTAGCTAGCTAGCTAGCACACAGCCATTAGCATGACTAGCAATCAGGCTTGAATAAAAGAAAATCTCCTGCACTGTGACTTATTCACAGCGCCGGGCTCGAATAATAAACCTCAATAACATAACACTTTCCAAATATACCATACCATACCAAATTATGCTTTTTTTCCTTGTCCTAAAATAACATTCAAAGGAACCTAACACAATATTGTAAACATTTACTAAGGCAGAAAAAAGAGCTTCAGATTTCTAGGAGGGAAACGTGATTAATTTTATCTTTTTAAGGACTCAGAACTGAGCTATACACTGCTGTCCATCTCAGAAGTACTAAAAATAAGTTTGGCGATAGGTATAACACTATTTTACGGCATGTTAACAAGGACATAATGCTATCGAGGGTGAAAATATAGAAAAACAGCAGAATGATCTGCAAAGACACACAATATGCACCATGTGCATATGCAGGTCTGACAAGCTGCAACAGACAAAATAAAACCAATTCTACCACATGTAAAACTACTATTACTATTAAAAACTACACACACAATGATTTTTTCATACTGTGCTGCACTAAATTCAATTAACTGTTCTCTTCACCTCCCACCCCTTACTTTAGTGTTCCCGGTCAAAATTGACCGGTCTGTTTTAACTGCTCTTAAATTAGCACAAAAAATATTTTTCACCACCATGTTTTTATTCAACATTCTTTAGCTATGAATAATGTCTTAAAGTAGTGTTTAACCTGAATTTATAGAATTAGACATAAAATAACTACAGTGCAAATACAAAGAGAGTGAGTGAGTTGGGGTGGTGTGTATAAGGATGTTTTCTCTCTGATGGATGAATATAATCTGGATACCCATTCATTTCCTATGGCGGTCACTTTTGACCGGGAACACCACAGGTATAACAATTGATTGATTAAACACTCAAAATTCAATGAAAGAGGTGATCATCACTTTTATATGTCCAGGTGCATAGTGTGGAGGATATCATAAGGCCTTGAGGCAATCAGATGTAAAACACAATATTTATGAGTGTTTTAAGTAGTAAATCGGTCAGATTTGACGCGAACACTACAGGAAGGTTAAACAGGACTAACTATGCTGTACTGCTCAATGTACTGACACATGCAGTTGATCGCTGTCCTTCAAGCACTGACAATATCCACAATATGTTCATACACTGTGTTGCATTGTGAATTCATCATGATATCAGTGCTATCTACCAATACCACAAAACCTTATTTTATATCACCGATGCCAGTATAGTGGTTTAGACAACATATTGGCCAGCAACACTTATATAAAGATGTTTTGAATTTGGAAGAATGAAAGAATACATGATGCATGACACACACAAACGCACACATTGGACTTCAAAATCCTCAAACTGACTCATCCTCAGGAAAATTAGATCTAACCCACCGGACCCTGCCAAGCAGCACGTAGATCATTTTCCAAATCACATGTATTTGGAAGGAACAGAGAACGCTATTGTGTGAGATGGTTCAGCTGGCATCGTAAACGGGCCTACTTTAACGTAAATGTAATTTGAGAGGCTGCAAGGCAGGCCTGGTGCTTTGTTATTAACAGGTTCAGCAGTTCGTTGTTTTTCACACCTCGCTACGACAAGAGTGCGCACACTCACTGAGAGGTCGTGAACAATACGTTCATAATGGTTGTGTAATCGCAAGAGGAGGTGAAACTACCCCTTCAACAGACGATGACTGAGATCCTTAAAAAGGTGTACACCTTTAAAAGGCGGCACGAATTCAACACGGCTAAGATTTCTGCACACTAGAGCTTCAGCCTGGAGGGTAAAAGAATACCTTTCATAAAGGAAACTAGTAGCTTAACACATTTTTAAGTCCTCCAAAGGCTTATTCTAAACTATGACTAACCAGTTGAGGATCAGGAGTGGCAAGATCTGCACACAGATTCAAACAGGTAACACCAAATTGTGACCTCTTGGACGTGGGAGAACACACATACACACACATAGAGGTGACACCTTGACGAGCTGTTGACATTCGTAGTTTTTGTGTAAACATTAGGCAGCCTTTTAAGAACTATTCCTTTTGGGGTTTTTTTCTCATTATATTTTTTCATATTCTAATTCTTATTACTTAAGTTTTAAGGAGCTGACAGAACATGTAAAGTTAACTGCTTACAGCAAGTGTGTGTGTTTGTGTAATATATATATATATATATATATATATATATATATATATATATATATATATATATATATATATATATATATATATATATATATATATGTGTGTGTGTGTGTGTGTGTGTGTGTGTGTGTGTATATATGCACACATATACATATATTCATTGCATATACATATATTTAAGCCATTTCTATTAAAAATAATAAAATACTCTAGCATAGATGACAAAAACACTGCTAAATATGATACATTATGATAAATAGTAGGAGTGAGTTATGACATTTCACAGGATTAGGATGTGCTTATATTCTAAGACAAAGGCATAGAGATTTGTTGTCACATATACGCTTCCATTATGCACTGGTATTCTTGTACATTGGTCATAACAACCCTATTGAATTACGGTGTGCCATCAGAAAAGCACATCCACACTGAATGGGATCAAGTGAGAAAACAGAAGACCCTTTGAAAGTGAAAATCTAAGCAGAAAGGGTGGGCTTAGCAAGGAGTGCACTTTCCACCTCTCAGTGTTCGGCTAAGATGGGCTGCAAAGAAACAATTTATTCTCTGAGCATTCCTACATTTGGTCACTTCTGAACTGTTACTTTTCTCCACTGCTGGCTGATCTAGGTGCTTTTCAAACCCCTCAGCGTGCTGGACAAAGGCCTCTTTTGACCAATGCCAGAATAGGGACAGCAAAGTGTGTCGAGTTACACTCCAACAGGTTCCCCCTACCGATTTCCAGCTGGTGAAATCACTGTCTCGTTCTGTGTTTGGCCTGTCAGACACAATCTAAGCCCCCAAGAATGAAGGGATAACAGATGAGACACGATGTGAGGGTCCCGGTCTGGCCAGGCCTTTATAATGGTAAAAAAACCAAAATGCACATGTACTAACAAGGACAAGCCTTCACCAGCTACCATACCCTGAGTTGGTCATTTTATCAGAAACACCTACCATACAGGTGCACTCTGTAGATCTACAGTTAGTGTACTGTTCATCAGCCTCTTTCTACTCCATTCATCAATGAAAGGGACCGCTATAGACTGAAATCAAACACTCATGAATAAGGTGACATATTCAGAATCCAATCCCCTGTAGCAGGGTCCAGTGGCATCATTCCGAGGAGATCAATTTAGTGATTTTAACATAAAATGCTGGTTCACTCCGAGAAGAAAATACAGGGTTAACTGCTGCTGAATTATTTAGTTAATTGAGTTTAGCAATTACATAAATACGAAAGTCATGTCCAAATACTGGATTGTTTTCTAGGCATTCCCCTTTGAGACCCTTCATCTATTACAAAAAGAGGCTTATTCTAAAATCGTTGCATTGGTGTCTTAGTGACACATGCATATGGTGCTTGGACCCTGATGATTGCTACTTGTGACGTAGCCTGTAGAGGGTCATCTACCTCTTGATTCAGACAGTCCACAGAAATTCTACATCTTCATCAGGTTTTCACATCAATGCCAAAAACAAGGATAGCTGGCTATCTTGGTAGCTAACAATGATAAATTAATATTAATAAACATAATCAATTTGAAATCTACTGAAGAATGACCAGTATGCCAAGTATGCCCAAAAATGAAACTAATTTCACTATTCATGAAACGTGTCTATATTTTAGTTATTATAGGTTGATAAAAATGTAATACTATATCTGTGGGTTGGTTAAATAATGACTGAGAATTTTTTTTGTTTGTTTTCTTTTTTGCTGTTTTACATGAAAACATGTACAGAATTTCACATAAATGCCATATTCAGCATCCAAATTTCACAAAGTATGCTGTATAACAGGACCACTGCTTACCAGATATTATTTGGGTGAAAAAGTTACCATTTCAGAGATAATCTCCTCTTGTGACTTATGAGGAATTCTGAAAAATTCCTTCCTCCTAAAAAAGTTAAAAGTTAGATATAACTCTAAAACGGAAAGGCTCTAATTTGGAGTGGCGTTGGCATGAACGATAAAACATGAGCATTTTTTCTCGAAGACCAAAGCGGTTTACGTCATTCAGATCCTCATGTCTCTGTATAGCCTGAGGCCAGAGCTGGAGCCGCCAGAGAATTCCCAGAATGCTGCCTTAGTGAAGTCTTTAATTGATGGTCCAGTAGATGTGGTCAAGCCAGAAAAGAGATATTAATGCAATATGTCTACTGGCATTTTTCACCTCACTGAAGCCAGAGAGTCTGGAGGCCTTTATCTTATCTGATGAGCCTTCAGACCCACATCCCATGTCAAACTGAATTTACAGGCAAATACTGACATTACAGTGGAATCTGTGAGAGAAGGAAATCTTGCAGTGTGAAAAAAAAGAGAACAGCATCCGCAAGTAATTCTCTTTGTACTCTAATAGCGTCAGAGACGCTATAAAATAAATATTAATGTTCTGTAGTTACAGGTTCAAACCTGCATATCTGGCTTTTTTCATTCATTTTAAAGTCAAGAAGTGATCAAACTGTTACTCAACAATAACCTTTCATCAAAACAAATGATTCAATATCCTTATTAAGTATGCATTCTCCTTATTATAAATGATTAAATATGCCTTTCTTCTCACCAACACAAACTTGCTGTCAATTCAAAGTTTAGAAAATCTTCACTTTCAACGAGCTATGACAGAAATTATGAATTTTAACATTTTTTTCATTCTTTAGTTGTCACTTGTGACTTATAATGTTTAAAAATGTGAAATTATATCAAGCGACAGCTTGTTACAGAAAATGGCCTAACATATTTCAGTGCAAACTGTCCCAGCATGACCCTCACTGTCTTTTCACCATTCCCCCTTTTTGGCTCCAGACTGAGACCACATCCACACATTTAAGTGTGTGTGTGTGTGTGTGTGTGTGTGTGTGTGTGTGTGTGTGTGTGCTCTCCACATGCCTCTGAATGAGTTTGCAAGATTAAACATGAATCAGATTCCTTTCCTGTTCATTTAACCGAGATACAGAACGCTACTCACACTGTTATTGTAGCCTAATTGATGTTCAGGTTCCTTTTTGTTGCACTTCTGATGGCTCTCTGAAGTTTGTGCTCAGGTGCGAGGTAATTTGTGGAGCAGGGGCTAAAAAGCCCTACAGCTTCTGTACTTCAGTATATCAGCATATTGGAGCAACAGTTTAACTGTAGCAATATAGCTAAATAAAAACTTGAATTCCACAGATTTTTCAAAATGTCTGCAGAATTAAATTGAGATGTAAACAGAGTCATTCAGATTGGTTTGATGTCAAATGCAATGTTCTAGACACCAACTTAGATCGAACAGCTTAGAGTGGTGGGGTTAGGAGCTAGATGTTAATATGACAACAACATAAATATACCTATTTTATTTACTATTAAAAACAACCACTGAATCTTGAGTTTTTATATATAATGTAAAGTAGTGATAGGGCCAGAATCCTATCTCAGAACTGTTGTAGAACAACGTCTCAGGCATCAGGATGTTTATTCATAACTACTTAACATAATAACTTTTGTGAAGCAGCTTTCAGTGACATTAAAGATGTTTTGTTTGAAACCACATTGAAATTTCTCAGTACTGCTCAGTACTACTACCACCTTATTTCACAATGAACAGCGGAATAAGGAAAATGTTCCAACTCATATGTCCAGTTGTCATTGGTGCATACGTTAACAATCAGAAATGCCAGCGGCTTGACAACTAAATGAATTTGTGGATTCCCAGAATTCAGAGTTCAGACAGTGCACATTTCAAGAGACCGAAAGTGCAATGCGGTCAGAGCGTGATCCTGTCAGGCTCGGTAATCTAATATCAGTTTCAATAGACACGGAGGACAGATATAGCAGCTGCAAAAGATGTTTGTGTGAGCATAGGCGAAGGATGGCACAGGGCAAATTCCACTTACAGGGAGTGGGAGAGGGATGGGGCAGAAGAACAGATAACTAACAGCACTTATCTGCATTTACAGATGGGACATAAATATGCTGTGCATTTCTGCATGAATGAGAGTTTGTACTGTTACAATTAACCATTTAAACTACTTTGAATAACAAAACTCTTAAGTTATAATGAATTAAATTGATTAGTTGGCAGTTTGAATGATGGACATGATGGACACACACACACACACATATATATATATATATATATATATATATATATATATATATATATAGGACGTAAGTGTTGTAAAATAATAAAGAGTGACTGTATGTATATCACCATTCTATTTAACCACTTCCAAACCCACTTTACTTTCAAGATAAATGGTTTGCTAAGATGCCCAAGACTTTTTAAAAGCTTCATAGTTCATCATGATATACTTTTTTTTAACAAGTCTTGGAAGCTTTCAAAGGCTATACATAGTTTTCTATTGTTCACATAAATACATTTTATTGTTTGGCCTTTTTAAAAACTCAGATTACAGAAATAATCTTCAACGTAACCAGTAGATTACTTAATTGCTAACATAGCCTAATCAGTAGTGACAACCCTAGTTAGTTTGTAGCTAGTGTCTGTAATTGGCAGTTAAATTCACTCAAAGTTTAAATATGCTATTCACTAAAAAAGACTAGGCCACTGACAGAGGCCACTGATCACATCATATGCTGGGCAAATGAATAATGATGAAGAATAACAGGACTTCATGCAAAAATAAAGCATGTACCATTCAGTGAAGCAGCTCAACCTGTAAACAACACTCACTGCTCCTCAGGATACATCATTCCAAGCTGTGGGTGGACGGGGCATGCAAACTTCTAACACCAGACACCCTCACCCGCAGGGCTAGAGGTCAAAGGTCAGAGGGTCATGTGTAGTCAGTAGCCTTACACCTGGGGTAAAAAGTGCTTGTTAAGACGTCAAGGAGAGAAAGGATGAGCAGGACAGGGCTCATATTAACCCCGGGGGGGATTTATAAACTAGACTGGTCTGTGCTTATGAGATGATGAGACGCATTCTTTCTTTCTTACTTTTGTTGTTCAGATGACATATAACTGTCGCTGTCCAAACACAGCTGGACACTGCCTACCGTTTCCCACACACTCGTACGACTCATACAGGACGCAAGCTACCCTCCTCTGCACACCAATGCACACCTTTAGCTGCACTACCACCACAGGACGCACATATTTTTCAACTATTTTCTACACATTCAAGGTACGACTAAAGCCAAATTAAATTTGGGAAAGTAATTCATTTTAAATAAATGTATTGGGTAATATTTACACAACTTCCTGTAATGATGAGTGTGGCTTAAGTGGTGATCCAAGTCTTTTTTAGCCTGTATTAACCAATTAATCTGATACCATTCACAGACAGGTTTACTATTCAGTAACTACATGTAAAGGAAATGATAGTTAAGTTATAGCAGTGCATAATAAACGTCTGGTCCTTCACGTCTGTGAAGGTCAAGGGGTTAACTCGCTAAACTGCAGGCTTAAGACTTATTGAGTTACTACCTAAATGATTCAATATGCTGTAGACCTTTTCTTTTTTGAGTTTATCAAACATATTATAAATTATACAAAAATATTAAGTTAACAAAAAAATCTGTTTCACATTCTGTTGACCTACTTTAAGATGAAACAACAAATAATGTTTACTAGAATATAATAAAATACAATATTGTGATTCCTTTGCTCTCTTTATAATGAAACATGCAGTCTGTCAAGTGTTCTACAACATAACTGTAGATAAACTACATAAATCACAATATAATTGCGTAATTCTACAGTATAATTCCTGACAATATACACAATGTTTAGAAAAGCATACTGTATTGTTTTGTGACATGATTTATCACAATAATGATATGCATTGCCATATTGCCCAGCCCTATTTTTACTATTCAGAAACATACACTTCACTAAAACGCTGTAAGTCAATTGACATAAAAATGTTTTATTACAGATATAGCTGAACATCATTAAAAGTACTTGATACCAACACAACACCCACATCTCGACTCGAATACAGATTCCCAAATGATCATTTTTTCCCCAACACCTTCTCTTAAATCACAAAATAAAAGAGGGAGTGGCTTAAACCAGAAATGGGTGCTAGAAGTGAGTATATTTATGGACTGCAACAAACTGTGCACTACTCAAGAAGTGCTGACATTAATAACATTCAATTAGAATGTAATTTGGGCAGCCAACCAGCAGCCTAGATTTTAGAACAAGCAAGCTTACTGGCTGATTAATACTGTAAAGACTGCCGTCTAGGTACTGAATGACAAGCAAGTTTTTAATATGCGCTAATACTAAAGTCACTTGGACAGTACCATAAAACATGAAGTGCACCCTTCATTCAAAAAATGAACAAAGGAGAAATGAATAAGATGAGGGAAAAGGCTGTCTCACCAACAAACTGAAAATATTTACATTTTCAAATTTTTTTAATTATATGCTGACTCTGCTTTATGTCTAGAGCTGGTGTGAAACTGGGTTTAAAACGGAGATAAACTTGAGCAATCCTGGGCAAGAAATATGAAAAAGCCCAGGTATGCAAGTCCTGCAACACTGAGCAGGGTCAAAGCCAGCCCACCAGAGCCCAAGCTTAAAACCTGCCTTAAATACATGCATCAGCAAGCTCACACTGCTAATAGTCGGCTTGGTTAGGTAAAGATAATTTAGCATCTATCATCTCTTCGGACACAACAAACAGCATCATGTCAAGTGATGCTCACCTTCATATGTCTAGACTTTGAGCATTGGGCTCCAGAGCTGTTCAGGTAGTGTCAGAAGACTTATCATTTTTATTTATCCAGGCAAACAGCCCAGATAGGCAATGGACCAAAATCGATACTTCTCTCCATGATGGGGAGCCGCAATGTTAGCACAGAGACCCCTCAGATGACAGAGAAGCTTGACTGATACAGATAAGGCAGATTAGGTTGCAGCTAGAACACATAACCCTCAACCTCACCTCATTGTTTGCAGTCTTCACTGTGTTTTTGTAAGGAAGACAGGCCTTTGTTGTGACTAGGATGTTAACCTACTTCTATCAGAAGGGGAAATCTGGACGTTTTTGTGTTTCTGAGGGGGTAAGATAACTACCTGATGCTCAACCGATGGGAAAAAAAAAAAAAAGAACACCTGGTCAGTCACTGAAAGATGAAAAACTTCCTGTGGTTTTCATATTGCATTTAAAAGCTCTATATAAGTTTACAAATACCACCGCATTCTACTAACTGTATCACACGTATCAGGCCTCCATTAGTTAAAGCTTTAAAGACGAATTCCACCGATTGTTCTACACAATTCAGTCACTGTGGTGTAAACAAAGTCATTCGTAGTGGTTTGATGTGAACTGGTTTACTACAGAGAACCTTACCAACTCTAATTTTCTCCACAGTGGCGCTGATAGAAACCAGAGGTCAAGGTGGCCCCAACACAAATATAGACATTTTATTTATAATCAAAAGCCACTAGTAAACCTACACGTGTCTACTGAATTCTTACATTAATGTTGAGAATGGTAAAACAGTGGTACATCTGAAAAAATATATATGTTTTTGTTGGGGACTATTTTGCCTTACAACGCCCTACATGTACCTCTCCACCATGAATAGGTTTAAAAATTATGCTTAAAGCCAAAACCTTATCTCAAAACTCATAAAGCATGTCTCAGGCATCAGGGAGCATATTTATAACATATTTCATGTAATAACTTTCTGTAATGTAGCTTTTAGAGGCATTAAACTCTTTAGACATCTGGTTTCCTTCACCACCACTGTGAACAATTCTGACTCAGCATTTCACACAAACCACTCTGAACGACGATGTTTACATCTTGGCCACTTTTGTTCAAAAATGTTGAAGAATTGGTGGAATTCTCTTTTAAATGATGCAACAAAACACAACATTGATTGTGTTTTACAATTATGGTACACTGGAGGAACCTCTTCATCACCTAAAAGCTTCAGTTTCATTAGAGGTATGCTGAGGTGCAGCTCTGAGCCTGTTTCAAATTGTTCCCTTAAGGCTGTTTCTCCTCCTTGAGCCAGGGGTGAAGAGGTCACCTAACCAGTGTTAATGGTTACCTAACATTTGACATGGCTGAGTGTGTGGCATGGAGAAAGGTGGGATGACACGCATTAGAGTAATGAGAGTGTGAGCGAAACAAAGAAGCATTTACACTTAAATGCAAAAGTTTGAGCATCCCTGGATTTTATTTTATTAAGTGAAAGTTAACACATGTGTTAGCACAGGGCACACTTCTCTGTATAAGATGCACATTTTAATGCACTATCACAGCTTATTTGCTGAATTGAACATATTGTAAAAATAAATAAAACATAAGCCAGTGAAAAGGTTATGGCACATTTTATATTTCATGCTTTATTTTTATTCACATTTTTTCAAACTGTTTAAAAGCCGCAAATTGTGACTGTAAAATACAAGTAAACAGAAACTGTACACTTAAAATGAGCAAGTGCCAAAATGAAGGGTGCTCTCTGTAGAGGATCTGCTAGCTTACTTTTACTAAAAAAACATTCAATAATACGTCATTTGACATTGGATGTTCAGAATGTTGCAGGTTGTTGTTCAATAATAAGTTATATTACATAATAACATTGCATAAAAATAACTTACAGCTTATATAGTATAGATTTATATGTATTTTATTCAAAATTTAAATGATTTTGGGAACAAGAAAAAGTTATCACATTTAAAAGGTTTCTAATAAGTAATAAATTGTATTTACATAATCTCAACTATTTATAGTAATTTTTTGTCATGGAAGTACTAATAATATTTTCATTGGTGAAAATGTGTGACCACTTTTTAAATCTGAGGCATTCTGGATATTAATTTTACTATAAATTCATTCTCATTGGTACAATAATAAAAACAAACTCCAAACTGTATATCGTTGTTGTCAGAACAAAACAAAAAGTCACTTTAGGTCACTTCCTTTAGACCATTCATCATAAAATTGACAAACATTTTATTTTCAAATTGTCAAAAACAAAAATAAAGATATAATGTTTTCATCCAACAACAGCAACATATATATTACACTCAAAGACAGAGAGAGAAAGAGAGAAAGCAAGGGAGAGAGAAAAGGAGAGAGAGGAATCGAGAGAGAAAGAGAGAAAATGAGGGACAAAGCGAGAGAGAGAGAAAGCAATAGAGAGAAAGAGAGGGGGGAGAGAGAGAGAGAGCGAGAGAGAGAAAGCAGGAGAGAGACAAAAGAGAGAGAAAGCGAGAGAGAGAAAGAGAGCAAGTGGGAGAGACAAAAGAGAGAGAAAGCGAGAGCAAGGGGGAGAGAGAGAAAGCGAGAGAGAGAGAGAGAGAGAGAGAGAGAGAGAGAGAGAGAGAGAGAGAGACAGACAGAAAGAAAGAGAGAAAGAGAGAGAGAAAGACAGAGAGAAAGTGAGAGAAAAAGACAGAAAGTGAGAGACAAATTAGGAGAGAGACAAAAGAGAGAGAGAAAAAGAGAGAGAGAGAGAGGGAGAGAGAGAAAAGCGAGAGCGAGAGAAAGCGAAAGAAAGAGAAAGAGAAAAGAGATAGAAAGAAAGAGAGAGAGAAAGTGAGAGACAAAGCGAGAGAGAGAGAGAGAGAGAGAGAGAGAGAGAGAGAGAGAGAGAGAGAGAGAGAGAGAGAGAGAGACAAAGCGAGAGAGAGAGAGAGAGAGAGAGAGAGAGAGAGACAAAGCGAGAGAGAGAGAGAGAGAGAGAGAAAGCGAGAGAGAGAGAGAGACAAAGCGAGAGAGAAAGCGAGAGAGAGAGAGAGAGACAAAGCGAGAGAGAAAGCGAGAGAGAGAGAGAAAGCGAGAGAGAGAGAGAAAGCGAGAGAGAGAGAGACAAAGCGAGAGAGAGAGCGCGCGAGAGAGAGAGAGCGAGAGAGAGAGAGAGAGAGAGAGAGAGAGAGAGAGAGAGAGAGAGAGAGAGAGAGAGAGAGAGAGAGAGAGAGGAAATCTAAAAGGAAAGGGGGTAGTGGTCATGGAGACAGCCAATGTAACATTGTTATGAATGAGATGAACACAAGTGAATGCTGGCCATTGCTTCCACATAAAGGCCCAACAATGACCCTGAGCATGGACACTGAGCTGAAGAAGAGCCATCAGAGCAACAAAGAATCAACCATAAAGCCACCAACAACAGACAAGAGAGTAGGAGATACTTGCTGAGGGAACGCTATGCAAAAATGCAGGTTGCAAATGAGCAGGAAGGGGAATGTGTGACAGAAACAAAAAGGGAGGGAAAGTGATGGAGAAAGAAAGACTAAGAGGATTGTAATATCTCAAACCCTAATTCCATTTGAATAAGAGAGAGAGAGAGCGAGAGAGAAAGAGAAAAAGAGTGAGAAAAGAAACTGAAAAGAGCAATAGTGCAGTAACGCAGGCCAGTGATGACCTGACCAGCTCTGACCTACAGACCCAGAGAAAGACTGAAATTCCAGTACACATTAAGTTGCTCTTACTTTAAAGTTTAGCCACAAAGTCAAGGACAGTGTATGTATTAACTCTACACTCC
This sequence comes from Pygocentrus nattereri, assembly GCF_015220715.1. Taxonomy (NCBI): domain Eukaryota; kingdom Metazoa; phylum Chordata; class Actinopteri; order Characiformes; family Serrasalmidae; genus Pygocentrus; species Pygocentrus nattereri. The sequence goes on along the minus strand of NC_051211.1, from coordinate 36,580,448 downwards.
AAACGGCCATCCTTGCAAAAAAGCAATGGCATCTGAACTGAAATCTTTCAGCACAGTGTAGGACTGAAAAAGACACACAGCTTAAATGCAGTATAAAATTCTTTGATTAAGGATAAAAACCTGGTGATAAAACATGATTAACAACTAAATTTCCTGTCACAAGCTCACCTGAAGCAGTGACCTGAACGAATGAATGAGATGAATATTCAATAAAGGATCAGTGGGAAATACTTTATAAACCTGTTTTAAAAGTCAGAGTAATCATCCAGTAAAAGGTGCCAGCATAAATTATTTTTACCAGCGCAAAACTTCAAAGACCAATTTCACTCTTACATAAAAAAAGTGATTCCTCCCACAACAGCAGCGCAACAAACCTCACAAACTGCTCCAAAGCAGCAGAACAGGATCCTGCTAGCCTGGAGCAGACTCAAACTAAACACTTCAGAGCAGCACACTGTGCACAGCATCTGACTCACTTCAACTATACTATATATCTATACTACACAATAACTGCCACATGCATCTGTACAACTGGAAGAAGTCCTGCATTTCATCGATGGAACAAAACCAAATAATAATAATTTAACAATGCCAGTTGCCCTTTACATTATAACATTTCACGATGAACAGGCCAATAGGAAAAGTGCAAAAGATTTTGTTCCAACAAACACATAAGAATGAAATAAGCTATCTGTCACATTTTAAGATGCTAAATAGCTTTCCGTTTTGGATATAGAGCCCCTGAACAGACACTTAATGCAACACCACAGCAATATATGAATAAGGATCTTACCTGTGACTGACACTTTCATTGTAGCCTCCAATGGTCTGTTGTTGTCCAGATCCTTGCTCAGTTTCAGCTCTCCAGTATCCGGATTCAGGATTAGCAGACTAAGCTCATTTCCCTCCACAAAGCTATACTTCAGTTTATCTGACACATCTGGATCATGAGCTGGCACCTTCCCTATAACCCCTGTGGGAAAGCTGTTGGATTTATTGGTGACATAGTTGTTGAAGATGATCTCAAAATTCTGCAGGACAGGCTCATTGTCATTAACATCAACCAGACGGATGTGGACAGTGGCCCTGCTGACTAGCGGCGCGGATGTGGCCTGCACTACTATCACATACTCTGTCTTGGTCTCGTAGTCTAAATCCATGAGTGCTTTTAGGTCCCCTGTGAAGATATCCAAGTCAAACACCTCAGGTATGTTTCCTTCCACTATCTGGTACATGATCTGAGCGTTGGTTCCTTCATCCGGGTCCGTGGCAGTTATCCGGGCCACCACCGAGTCCACAGGGCTATTCTCCTTGACATCAATGTACAGCTCATCTTTCTCAAACACCGGGGCATTGTCATTAATGTCCAGCACTGACACCTGGATCTCCACTTCAGCTTTGAGTGGAGGAATTCCTCTGTCTACTGCATAGGCTTTCAGATTGTAGACAGGAACATTCTCCCTATCCAGCTTCCGGTTGGTTCTGATGATGCCTGAGAACTGCTCAATGATGAAGTCTCCCTCACCATCATCACCACCCTGGAAGGTGTAGCTCACCCTGCCGTTGGACCCTGAGTCCCTATCTGAGGCAGAGATTTGGAGAACGCTGGTGTATGGAAGGGCATCTTCAAACACGGTGCCTTGGTACTTATCTCGGCCAAACTGAGGGGCGTTATCATTAGCGTCCTCCACAATGATCTCCACATAGGTGGTGTCTGACTTTTGGGGGATGCCGTTGTCACGAGCAATGATGGCCAAAGTGTAGGAGGCCTGGTCCTCATAATCAATCTCAATCTGCGTGGTGATGGCACCGGTGTCTGGGTCAATCTTAAACTGCGGCACATTGTCCTCCATGCTGTAGGTAATGCGGGCGTTCTCACCGGTGTCCTCATCTGTAGCGCTGATGACCACTACAGTTGAACCAATGGGCTTGTCCTCACTGATCAGAACCTGGTAGTTGGCACTCTGGAACACAGGCCTGTGCGTGTTGGCGTCGGTGACGTTGATGAAGACCTGTGCTGTGTCGTAGCGCGTGCCATCCGAAGCAGTGATTGTCAGAACGTACTGACGCTCCTGCTTGTAGTCCAGAGGCAATGCTAAAGTGATCAAGCCGCCGCCACTCTGACTGGTGATGGCAAACCTGTTCCGAGTGTTGCCACTGGATATTTGATATGTCACCACACTGTTGATGTCCCGGTCCACAGCTGTCACCGTCAGCACGCTGGTTCCAACCAGGGCATCCTCATTAATTTTCAATGAGTAGACCTTTTCTGTGAAAGTGGGCACATTGTCATTCACATCGAGCACTGTGATGCTAACGCTAGCAGAAGAGGACATCACAGGGCTTCCATTATCTCTGGCTTCAACTCCAAAGGTGTAAAACTCTGTGGTTTCTCTGTCCAACTCAATGCTGACTGTAATCCAGCCTGTGCTATTGTTGATGGTGAAGGGGAAGCCTGGTGAAGTGTCCGTGAGGCGGTAATCCAAGCGAGCATTCTCCCCAGAGTCAGAGTCAATAGCCTGGATATGAATTACTGAGTACCCAATGGGTACATTCTCCAAAACAGTGGCCTGGAAAGGAGTGCTTACAAACATGGGGGCATTATCATTCACATCGACGACTTGTACAATCACTATTCCTGTGCTGTTAATGAGAGGAGGTCTGCCTCCATCCTGGGCCTTGATACGCAGGTTATATTCCCTGTTTGTTTCATAATCTAGTGGATTTATGACATCAATAACACCAGTTGGAGAGTGAATGTAGAACTGGCCCCTCACATTGCCATTAATAATACTATAATGAACTTTAGCATTGTTGCCCTCATCTCTGTCAGTGGCCTTCACCTGAGCCACCTTGGTGTTGACAGGCACATTCTCAGGCACCTGCACCACGTATCTCTTTTCACTAAACTGAGGATAGTTGTCATTCTCATCTTCTACTGTTATATGCACTGTGGCTGTCGCACTAAGCGGCCCTGGGTCCTTCCCTTGATCATTTGCCTCCACTATTAAGAGATATTGCGCCATGGTCTCCCTATCTGGGCGCACTCTGACTTTCACAAGCCCATTCCGCGAGTCGATCTCAAAAACAGAGTTCACGCCCTCCCCGTTCACGATTTTATAGATCATGTTGGCATTGGAAGGTGCGTCTTCATCAGTGGCCCTCACCGTCATCACTTCAAAGCCTACTTCTACATTCTCACGGATGCTAACCCTATATTCAGTCTGCTCAAAAACAGGGCCGTGGTCATTGGTGTCGCTGACCGTGACTGTAAGGTAAGATGTGGCCGAGCGTCGGGGAGTCCCGCTGTCTGTGGCGGTTACTTTAAAAACATGAGTGTCCTTGAATTCCCTGTCTAAGAGCCTCTGTGTTTCAACACTCCCCGTCTCCGGGTCGATCTTAAAGTAGTCGCTTGATCTGCTGTCGAACAAAGCCTCCATGCCGTACTCTATCCTCCCAGCCTCTCCGCTGTCTGCATCAGTGGCTTTGACTGTGATAACATGTGTTCCCGCGGGCTCATTCTCGGGAACAGACACTTGATAATTGGGCAACTGGAAAACCGGGGCCGAATTTACTGCCCTCTTCCTGCGTGATTTCCATTTTTGAGCTGTGCCCTGACCTCTGGAAGGGTCAGTGGCAATGAACCATAGCCTGATGTGCATGGTGATGTCACCCAGCCTACACAACACCTCCTTCTCCTCTCTCCCCTCCTCTCTGAACAAACAGTGGTCATCCTCAACGAATAAATTCCCCTTAGAAAGGAACACACTAAAGTCCTTTGCAGCGCACCAATGACGAGAAGAGTCCTTGGTGTGACGCGCAAAGGCAGGCACGTAGTCCTCAAGGTGGAGGAGCAACACACCTGAAGATAAGCAGGAGGTTGCTCCCAAGTCATAATGGAGGTGGACGTGAACGTCGAGCGCGTGCACGGAGCTCTTTCTCCTGCGCTTGCTGAAGCAGTGCCGGCCGTGCACGAACACGTCAAAGCGCGTGCGCACCAGGTCCTCCGACGTGAGGGAGTTTATCTGGAAGTTCAGGGGAACCGGGTAAGTTTCATTGAAGCTTGCGCAGTCCGCCTCGCGCACGAGACTCACCTGGCCGTCCCGCTCGTGCACTTTCACCAAACCCCCAGTCCTGGAACTGGGAGATGAAGTCCTGTCAAGCGTGTAAGTCCAGCCAGGTCCGAGCGAGAGGTTCGCCAAAGCGGCTCCGGCGTGTAAAGTGTCCGACAGATGCAGGTCGAAACCTCCACAGAGAGAAGACACACCGAGGAGGAGGAAAAAACACATCCAGCACACGGCCACCTCCATACTTCAGAAAGAGGTGGAGAAAAAAAAACACACTCCGACTCCGCTCTCCCTCACTTACATACCCGGTCTCCGAGCGCAGGTCCTCAGCTCTCCTTCTCCCAGCACTTCGACTTTCTTTTGTCCCTCATGGTAGTTCTTCTTATCGTCGAAAGGAGAAAAAGGAGAAAGAAAACATGAAAATCGCGAACTTACACACGCGTAAGCGCGGTCCTCCCGGAGGATCCATAGGCTGCAGTGTCACTTAGTCCACGTTAAGTTTTAAATGACGACAAAATGGCTCCTCCGCGCGCGTCTCCTCCTCCTCCTCCTCCTCCCTCAGAGGGTGATTAGCATAAACCTGCTGTGAGCAGCCAGCTCCTGGGGGCTTCACTCCCCAAACTCACCTTCAGACATTACAGCTCTCTTTAAGCCTCGCTTCACTGCAGAGTGAGGCTTATTTTAGACCTGGCCTTACTCTACAGTTAGCCTGCCTGACCATTTACCTCAAACCGCAGGCTGCATCACAGCCCTGCTGAAAACGGACTCCTAGAAACCATCCGGATTAAACCCTCATGGCCTAATGGTTTCTGTGGTGTTTCCAGCTGGGACAGCGCACCTTTACACGTACGTTACTTTGTAGTTGCTTAAGAACCTACACAAAGGCTTCCCTGCAACAACTGACCATAAAACATGAGATGAGACCTGTTTTATGACCTGTGTATCCTTAAACATTAAGAACTGACCTTAAAACTGGCGTCACACCAGGGTTTAAGACTTAAAGGGGAACTTCACCGACTTTTCAAAATTCCTACATAATTAAACCTCTGAGATGTTTGGTTTGGTGTTAAAAGCTCCGCTCTAGAGGAACTTACAGAGTCAGATTTGTTCACAGTGGTGGTGATGTGAGACGTCTGATGTCTCTGAAAGCCCCCTCACAGAAAGTTGAATGAAAAGGCCAGTTATACATCGCCTGAGGCCTGATCCATTCACTCTAATACAGTCATGGTACACGCAGGAGTCATGAGGGAAAACAGTCCTCAGAGAAAACCTTTTTTTCAGGTTTATGACTATTTGATCATTGCCAACATTAATGGTTTTGGGTAGTAAATGGCTATGGCCATTTTGTGCTATGCACATTGAGACCCCTGGTTCCGATCACCAGCGCTGGTGAGAAATCTGCCTTGGCAAGTTTCTCTACAAATAAACCACTTCACATCAAGCTGACCGAATGTTTTCATCTTATGGACTGAATTGCTCTGATATTTTGAAAAACTGGTGGGATTCCCCTTTGAAACTTACATTACTTTATAACTTACTTAACAAATGACACAAAAGCTTAGCTTACAACTCACCATAACGTGAATTAATCTTACCTTACGACTTCAACATCCGTAAAAACGTTAAGAATTGACTTTAAAAGTTGTCTTTCAGCAGGTTTCAAGACGTAACACTTCGAACTTGAATTAAAAGAACTTTGTGGACTTACTTTAAAACAAACCTTCGAACTGACCTCTTCATTTCCATCAAAACTGACAACAGATTGCCTTAGCACTTACAGTTTGCACTGAAATATACCTGACTATAAACTTACTTTAAAACAACTCGTCTCAAAACCTGATCATTTACCTTCAAACGTGCATACCTTAGAACTTACCTTAACACTAGCATGCTGGCTTTATAAACCTTCTATAAAACAAATTACCTTTAAGCTTTAGAATTTACCTTAACATTTGAATTAAAACCAGCTTTACAGCTTAAAACTTATCCTGCATCAAATCTTCCAAGCTCACTTTACTTTGCCTGATGATGTATTATCCATATGCACTATTGTTCACCTGTATGTACGTGCTGTCATGAGCGTAGGCTAGATAGATAAAAAAAAAACCTCCTCATTTTCTATAAACCCTAAAATACTGTACTGACAAAGTCACTTAAAAATGATTGTAATAATAAAAATTGTAATAATAAATGTCCAAATGCATCATTTTTCCTTTGTGATGCCTGCAATAAATTAAGATTAAGTGACCCTTATTAGTCCCACAACGGGGAAATTTCACCTCCGCATTTAACCCATCCGTGAAGTGAAACACCACATACACTCTGGTGTGCACACACACACTAGGGGGCAGTGAGCACACTTGCCCGGAGCGGTGGGCAGCCCAATCCGCAGCGCCCGGGGAGCAGTTGGGGGTTAGGTGTCTTGCTCAAGGACACCTCAGTCATGTGTTGTCAGCTTTGGGGATCGAACCGGCGACCTTCCGGTCACGAGGCTGGTTCCCTAACCTCGAGCCCATGACTGCCCATATATAAATATATACTGCAAATACAAATACAAAAACAGATTACTTCTGTTTACGAACTGTTTATTCACTTTTTTGGTGGTATCGAATTCATTCATTTGGTGATGCCTTTTCATTAATGGGACTCGCCAGCGTTCACGCAGCGAGGCCACGTCTGAGCCGGGCGCTCCCTCTAGTGGCGAACAGCAGAAATTGCGCGACACAACATCAAACACGCTTGTGTTCAGAGCCCTGACGAAAATTTGATATACGGCAATACATTCCTCTTAATTATCCAACTTATATTAGTCACGGATGGACATATATGTTACATATATGCCAACTTCTTTAAACGGTCTATTTTCAAGTGTGGGACATATTTCAGCCATATATCAACAAAACACATACAACACCACAATATTTGATGGAAAGCATTATCCATGTATAGAGGGCACATGGTGATATATGCCAGCTTGATGCTATAACATAAGGTTTTTATCCATTAACATAGTTTTCTCCACATACTTCCTAATGAAGTGAAAAGTACTATAATAGCTACATAACTAAACACAAAAAAAAATAATTAAAACATTAAATAAATGAAAGTTTTGTTCCCTGACACAGTTAACAAAGTAACAGTTAAAAAGTAACTGTACTGGGATGTATTTAACCCTGTATCAAATATATATGTATGATTATGCATATATGTCCAAATTTTTAAACTTACATATGCAGACAAGATATATCAACATGTATTTTAAAATGTATGCCTGACCCTCTATGATATATACTGTATTTCCAAAATTATTTGCTCATCTGCCTTTACACACATATGAGCATTCTTAATCCATTCTCAATCTACTATGCGCCTCAGAATCCGCTGACCCCGCTGTGTCATTTTACATGGCCTACAACTTCGTGGCCGAGTTGCTGTCGTTCCCAATCGCTTCCACTTTGTTATAATACCACCGACAGTTGACTGGAATATTTAGTAGCGAGGAAATTTCACGACAGGACTTGTTGCACAGGTGGTGTCCTATCACGGCACCACGCTGGAATTCACTGAGCTCCTGAGAGCGACCAATTCTTTCAATAATGTCTGTAGAAGCAGTCTGCAGGCCTAGGGGCTTGGTTTTATACACCTGTGGCCATGGAAGAGATTGGAACACCTGAATTTAGTAATTTGTATGGAGTGAGTGAATACTTTCAGCAATATAGTGTATGTGCATATATGGCCATATATGAGATTTCCATATGGGTGGCAATAATGGCGCCCCTGACTTGTCTGTACATTATTTGTTGATGCAAGCAAGCAAATAAACAAACAAACAAATAAATCCTGTTTATCGGTTTATCACTGGTTCTGCTTGTAAAGCACTCCTTACAAGGAAACAGGTAAAGAAATCAAATACCACAATGGATATCATGGTAAACATTTATCGTTCCAAAAGATATACCAAGATAAAAATAACACACCTTAAAAAAAGGCGCACTTAAATAGCTAAAGATTTAATATTTAAATTACACTTGATTTAGTGTGGTATTACACAATTTCCAGACAGGACAATAACAACACACATGCCATACTGTCATAACATTCAGGTTTGTGTCTTATTCCATGATTAACCCAGGGCCTTTTAAAATCATAGCATGGATGATGGATTTCAGTGACTTAAATCAGTGAAACCAATTTTTAAATGCTGACTTTGTCCATGAACATCTCCGCATGTCCATTCTGAGGTTCTGCCCTCCACTGAAAGGTCTGTCCAAGGTATTAGTGCTGCCAATGAGGACACAGGTGAGACTGCACTGAGTATTTGTGTGTGTGTGTGTGTGTGTGATGGCTCATTTCAGCTGTCCGATTCTGATGACTGTTCTGAGTTTTTAGGGTTTCTGCTCAGTTGAAGGTGGCGTTTCTGGAGTGTGTGTTCACTTGGGCCCAGCCGAACAATCTTCCCACTGCCCAGACACTCGTCTCCCTTATACAGAACCGCAAACTACAAGAGGAAAAGCAGAGAGGTGCAAACATACTCATAATGGGGGAATTTTACAGGGTAACAATTCATACATTATTTACAGCGCTGATTTTTTTACAATCCAAAGATTTGATTTATATTTATTGAGCCGACACATTATTTATATATAATGTTGATCATGATAAATTAGTGGTAAATCTGAAAAATATGCTTTCTTTGGGGGACTATTTTAAAGTGGCTGCATGCATCTCCCCACCATTAATATATTTATAAACACTTGTGCAAAAAAAAACAGGGCAAGCCCACAATATAGCATTGTTTAGTGATGGTTTCGGTCTGGTTGGAGTCCAAATTTAAACCCTATACAATATCTGGTCTCACGTTAAACACAAACTACACTGGAAATGTTTTTCAACTGTTAGAAGCTGGCATTGCTGAGTGGAACAATATTGACTCGTCTTTCTGTACAAATGCTTGCCAGTTCACTCACAAAACTATCGTGAATCAGGTTGCATATTCATAACATTTTCATATAACTTTCTATGAGAGGCTTTTAGAGGCATTAAAGATGTCTGGTTCCTACGATCACCACTGTGAACAGTTCCAAGTTGGTAAGTTTTTGCACAACAGAGAATTTCACATCAAACCACTCTGAATGACTTTGCTTATATCTGAACCATTTAACCATTCAGATGGTCTCAAAAATTGAGGGAACTTGCCTTTAAAACTGAGATTTGGAAATAGTAACATGGATAGGATTTCAGGAAAACACACTGTCTTTTGTATGAAAAAAGACTGATCTGTAATAAAGGAACAAAACTGGAATAAACTATTTATAATATATTCACCACAGGTTTGTCTATGAAATTGAATAAAAGAAGTCTGAGAAATATTAACACCAAGTCTTTCATTCTACCCTCTTCCAATCTGGCATTTAATGCTACATTCAGCTTTCAGTCATAACTCACATTTCTGCAACATTTAATGGGATATTTATAGTTTACCTGTCCAGGTGTGAGTGCTCTCAGTGGCCTTTTTGCTGTTATCCACACTGATCCATCCAGATTCAGGGTCACAGTGCAAGGACCTGATATGCACATACATGTAGATACATATACAACATACAGACATTTGTAATGTTCAAGCACCCCTGGTCACCCTTATGTTTTGTTGATTTTTTTTTTTTTTAAAGTGAAAATAAGTTAATACTTCCTCTACAGAGAACACACTTCTGTACATTTTCATGCACAATTACTGTTTACTTGCTGAACTGGGGAAAAATAAAACATTATTAAAGTTATTTTAAAAATCTGTGGCACATACTTTGTTTTATTTTATTCAATGTGTTAAACTCAGCAAATAAATAGAAACTGCGCAGTACAATTAGATGAAAAATGCTTCTGTACGTTCCTGTACAGGATGCCTCTACTTTTTTCACCTATAAAATCAACAAAACATGTAGTTTGCCCAAAGATGTTGAAACATTTGCATATGACTGTATATGCTCAAAATGATTACAGATACCTTTTATGCCTATTCATCAAAGACATTAACTCAATAAATATATAAAAATTAAATACAAATGAAAAAATATGGTCTACATATAAAAACTGCAGTTGTATATTCTGAAGATTCATGAAAAGTGACTCACATAAAGGCATTTGGTGTAGGAAGCGAAAGTGACAGTCCATCATCTGAGTTCGGATCAGTTCAGCAGGAGGCTCCTCAGTTATCCAGTGAAACCGATTTGTCTGTACTGTGTCCCGTAACAGTGCTGGGTGGTTGGTGGTAGGGCCCTAAAAATATGGAACAGGTGATGTACATTAGCATTTAAAAGACTGTAATCACTTGTCATATTATTCATTGTTATTTTAATTAATAATAACAAACAATGTTGAGTGAAATACTATATACACTGACGCAACACCTTGAAGTTATTTCAATCACCTTTTCCCAAATGCTTCAATGATATTTTTGGTAAAATCAAGAAGTTATTAAATGATAAATGATGTATTGAATTTATCTATTTACAACATTTTCTTGATAATATAATGCATAATATAATGTTCATTTTAGTATAGCTTCATTCTAAATATTCTCAGTGTTTACAGAATCATCTATAGCTCTGTGGATCTTCCTGGGCACTCTGAAGACTTCTTCATTGTTTTCAGTTTATTTACAAATTAGTTGAAATCTATAAAATCTGTTTTGAGCAGAAACATCATCATTTTATTTGAAATTAAAATCCCAGAAACCACAATAATCCCAAACTTCTACAGAACTGCAATTTCATCCTTCTGATTGCTAGTGTCATTGTTTTGGCTTTGAATAACAAGCACTATGAACAAAGATTTATGTGTAACTCACAACAAATATCTCTCCAGTCGTGATATCTTTATCAACCACGAACCACGGATCTTTCTGGCCTCCTATCCGTGCTCTCTGTCCTAAGGTAAATGTGAACCAACCTGGGCGGAAAACACAGCATAAATGTCTTGCACTGTCCAGATAGCACCAATGGCCATGTGACACTACTAGGCAATTAAAAATTAAAAACTTATACCTTTATGCTTCCCCATTATCTTCCCATCTTCAATAGAGACAAAATGTCCAGGTTTGGGTTCTAAATACTGTGACAGTGAGAGGTTTCATTTAGAACTGAGACACAGTCCACATCATATTATGGCAATACAGAATGAGTGAGTACTGATGTACCTCAAGAATAAAATCTTCAAAGTGTCGCTCACCAATGAAGCAGATTCCCATGCTCTAGAGGAGAAATGAAAGCATGTACAAGCTGTCAATTCCCAAGAACTAAAGTTTTGTTTGTGCTCATTTAGATCATGTTGTAATACACAGTGACATTCTTGCATTTATGTTTTCTAATGCAAGGAATCACAGATCAATTGACACACCTGATGCATCACTGTAAAATACTTATACACAAATATGACCGCAGCTCTTAACTGTGGTATAATTACTATGAAGCCAGAAACATAATCAACACAAGTTTGTCAATGCAAATGACAACACCATGGTCCTGCTGTACAAACTGAATGTGCATTCTTAAGTTACTTTGGTGGTTAAAACATATTGTGACAAATCACAAATCAGAGACTTAAGGAGGATCTGCTGTGTTACCAAATAGCCACAATAACTAAACATGTCAAGAGCAGATAAGAGTGTATTGGTTTATTTGTTCTACTGAAAAGATGCTGAGGTATCATATCATCGCTGTCAGAGGACAATGTTTCTAAAATGTGAGCTTCACAGAAGAACAAAAAAAACTTTCTTAACCCCTAAAATGGCCAAGGCCCACCAGCAGGCCCAAGGATTTATTACACACTTCTACAACCTAAGAATAGCTTAGCCAGTTTGCACTGAAGCACCTGTAGCTACTGGATAATAGTATGTAATAGCCTGGGATTTTAAGGAGTTCATTTGAAATGAATTATAAGTATTAAAGTAATTTTGCATTATTTTAATTTGTCCATTCTTCATGAAATTTTCTACACAATGTAAAGGGCAGCTGGTATTTTTAAAAATATAAAAATGGAGATATAAGGTTTTCTTCTGGCACTGATAGTGCACGTTTATGTATGCGTAATGGTGGAATGCAGCCCAGGACTGAATCAAACCTGAGTCTTTTAGTACGAGAGTCCAGAGTAAATCGGGTGAGCCACCTAATGAAAGTGGTGCAAAGGAGCAGAGCAAATTAAGATTCAAGGGAGAACTACAGGAAGAATTTAAAAGAACTTGAAAGAAACTCAAGAATGCGGCAGTACCCGGACTAAACTTTGAAAACTGGAAAAGAAACAAAAACACTGACTTGACAAACTGGAGCCACAAGGCAGAGAGGCCTAGGAGTTCCCATTGAGCTACTGCTCACTCCCATGGAAAGGCCAGGGGTGAGAGGAACCCAAGGGCTCAGGAAATAAAGAAGCAAGCAGGAACAACAGCCCGCAATATTCAACAGGAAAACAGAAGAAATAAAATATACTTACGCTATGTGACTCAGCAGCAACTTACTCTTATTACTTATTACTAGCTGAGTTGGTTGATACATGCACACGGCAAGTTAACTTAAGATAGAGCAGTGTCAGAGCTCCATTTAAGTAGGCTGGTCCAGGTGATATTGGTGGGCCTGATTGCTAGGGATGAGCTCTCAGCCTCCCTTCAACAGCTGCAGCTTGTCTCACAGACTGTTGCAATATGAGAACCAGTTCTATGAGAGCCTCGTCAAACTGAGGGTCTGTTTTGACAGTTGGCCTAAAGAAAGCACACTGGCGATGCAAGATAACTTGACTTGGCCATCACTACAGTGTCCTTTACAGCAACACTTAAAATGCAGCTTGCACTGCATTAGGTGTTGCATCGTGACACTTCTTTTGAACACAACAATACACAAAACTCTGCGTACACATACTGCCAGAGGTCATACTGTTTCTGGTCTCTGCACAGCCTTGAGTGCCTTAATGTTTTATTATAGAAAGGATGCTGCATTACCTCTTTCTTCTTCAGGACATGATGGAACCCTGCCTCAGCAGCAATCTTCTTTACAAAATCTTTAGTGAGTCCCGCTAATGGAAAGATGGTCTGCCGCAAGGCATCCTGGGAAATTTGACTGAGGAAGAATGTTTGGTCTTTAAGGCGATCAGCACCTTGGTACAGCCTCACAGCTGGAAATCAAAAGATCAGAATGATATAAAATGTGATACAATTAGGCATACTACAGCCATGCATGCTAAACAAATTTTTCAATAAAACACAACTGAACGCAATCCATTAATGCACAATTTATCACCCCTGCCCCCCAACTCCATCCATCAACAAAAAGGCCACCACAGGACCACTGCTGACCAGATATTATTTAGGTGGTGGAAGATTCAGCACAGCAGTGATAGCAACACGACAGAGGCATAAGGTAGAAGACCACCGATAAAGTGTGCAGCTATGCACCTACATTGGTGTTTATGATAAAATAGCCAATGAGTATAGGTACAAGGTAAGTATACCTAATAAATGCCACCTCAGTGTGGATAGAAAAACCCAAAAGACCATTTTAAGTATGTAGGAGCAATTGGGCACAACAATGAATGGCAGAAGTTGGACAGCAGTGTTCTAAGCAACAAGGCACTTTAATACCAAACCAAGAGTCAGGCCTGGCAACAAGAGGACAGAATGAACACTTACGATTTCTGATCTCCAAGCGATCTCTGAAGAGAGGCCGTGGTACTGGTGTGTGTGTCTGCTGAAAAACCTCCTCATCCTCCAGAGAAGTCCTTGCATAGTGACCAGTTGCCATGGCATCAGCACCTGCATACAGGTACAGTAAATTTTTCAAGTGCAGTTTCTGAGCATGTTAGAAATAACATGCTCCAAAAAGTTGTAATAGTCTTGTTACAATCAAAAATCTTACATCATAATAACTACTTTTGAGTTTTTTATTTTTTTGAAAATGCATTGCTTGAGGGATGGTAGTTTACACAAGCCCCTTTTATAAATTTTGTAAATGCTATTTTTCCTTGTTGTGTAAATGAATAAAGAAATAAATACAGATCAGAGCAGTTGTTACCTACCCTTTTTTCAGAGATGTACTGCCCTGAGAGAGGCAAATCTAGTTATAACCTTTTTTTCCCTCATAGATGCATTGCTTGAGAGAAAGTACTTTGTACAAGCCCCTTTCACTTTTCAACATTTCCTACACACTAATTTAGGTTTCCAAGATGTGTGCACAAACCAACCAGTCAGCCAACCCAACAAGCAATTAACCATTTATTCAACAACTTAACCAATCATTAAATCTATAAAAGATTAAGGCAGTGGTCACAGCCCTGCCCCTGAAGATTAACTAATCTCTGCAGGACATCTCTAACTCAATCAACCCTACAAACAACTGGATTAGATAGTAGATGGGGTAGGAAAGTAGATGGTCAGGAGAAAAGCTAATGACCACCGGATTAAAGTATGAATACTTACCTAAAGAACTGACTGCATACTGATAGAAGTGTTTGAATTTGATATGTTTGTTGCATATTATGTCAGGATTTGGAGTTCTGCCCTTCTGGTATTCCCTAAGAAGATTACTTCAAAAAGAAAGAAGATAAAAACAAAAGTAGCATCCTAGACAGCGGAGTTTAGGCACATAAATGAATTCAGCAGCAGTCACTGGACTGTAAAGAAGAGTCTGATTCTGTAACGTACCTAAATACTTCGTGCCAGTACTCTTTGACATAGGAGACCTGATGGAATGGCATATCCAGCACCCGGCACACTTTATAAGCATCATCACAGTCTCTTTCTGAGGTACACACTCCTCTTTCATCCAAGGAATCCCAGTTCTTCATGAAAACCCCAGTGACATGATAGCCTAAAAAACAGAACCATTGTGTTGTCTGGTTTGAAGGAACAGTTATTAGTAATATTAGTAATATTTTTCCTCACAAACAGGTCAATTCACAATAATAATTATGAAATAATGCCACTGTGTCCAGTTAGTCTGCAAAATGCTAGGCTTCAGTGTCTTCAAATGAGCACTGTGAAAACAAAATTAATGAGTAAAATATCTTTAACTATTGGCGCAACATGCACTATTATTCTTCGGCTAAAGGTGTGTTTAACTAGAGAGAGATGTATCTGAAACAATAACACTTGCTGAGAATCCAGAACACAAAATGTGTGGCTTTCTCCATGCATAACAGAGTATTAAGCTGCATTTCTTGAAGCACCGGCAGACTGTGGTAAGTGACAGTGGTACTCCAGAGTGCTTTATTTAACACAGTAGCATGTTTTCTCATGCAATGCCATCTGAAGGCATTTCTCTGGATTCCCTGAATAGTTTTACAACATTGTTTATGGTACATAATTAAAGACCTAAAATCTTCACAATCTTGTGTTGAGACATGTTTTTTTTTAATGTTGATGGTGAGCCACAACCCATCTTTGCTTGTGAAGACAAGAGTTTTTAGTGTTTAGTCCTTTTATACACAATCATGATACCCTCACATGTTACCAATACACCTGCTTATTAAGGAATATTTCAAAAAGGTGTAACTTGGATACTCTACTTCTACTCTTAGATACTGGATGTAAAATGGTTCTTAGAGTTTCAAACAAATCTGCTATGTTTTCCACTTCTATGCCCCAAGGAAAGCTATGGAAGATAATTTTACTGGAATTCACCTTTAAAGAGGATGGTAGAGTAGCCTAACCTAAAACATAAGAGTACTACTTCTGTGAAATAATAACTCAACTAGAAGTAAAAGTTTCTTTCCAAGAACGAATTGGGTAGAAACACAAAAGTAGAAGCTAAAAAAAACTACTTCAGTATTGAGTAACTTATAGAACTGCAGAGGAACTTAGTACATGCAGCATTTTCAGCACAGCAACTGATGTAACTACTCTTATTCCAAAGTGAGAGGACTGATCATTCATTACAGAAGCTGTCAACAACACAAGAGTAATATGAAAGTAAACAGTAATAAATGAGCAACTGTTAATGCCTAAAATTGAACTGAGTAACAAGCAGATTAATTTCCTCACAAACACACTTGAGTAGAAGTAAAGGTGTTATAATTTAGACGCAAATCCCCATCCATTTTAGAACAGATGTGACTTATAACCAGTTAAGCTACTGCGCCATCACGGTCACCCTCCTGCGCCACCACGGTCACCCTCCTGCGCCACCACGGACACCCTCCTGCGCCACCACGGACACCCTCCTGCACCATCTCAGTCACCCTCCTGCGCCACCACGCTCACCCTCCTGCGCCACCACGGTCACCCTCCTCCGCCATCACGGTCACCCTCCTGCGCCACCACGGTCACCCTCCTGCACCATCTCGGTCACCCTCCTGCGCCATCACGTTCACCCTCCTGCGCCATCACGTTCACCCTCCTGCGCCACCACGGACACCCTCCTGCGCCATCTCGGTCACCCTCCTGCGCCACCACGCTCACCCTCCTGCGCCACCACGCGCACCCTCCTGCGCCACCACGCGCACCCTCCTGCGCCACCACGCGCACCCTCCTGCACCACCACGGTCACCCTCCTGCACCGTCTCCGTCACCCTCCTGCGCCATCACGGACACCCTCCTGCGCCACCACGGTCGCCCTCCTGCACCATCTCCGTCACCCACCTGCACCATCTCGGTCACCCTCCTGCGCCACCACGCTCACCCTCCTGCGCCATCACGGACACAATCCTGCACCACCACGGACACCCTCCTGCACCACGTTCGCCCTCCTGCGCCACCACGGTCACCCTCCTGCACCATCACGGACACAATCCTGCACCACCACGGACACCCTCCTGCACCACGTTCGCCCTCCTGCGCCACCACGGTCACCCTCCTGCACCATCTCCGTCACCCACCTGCACCATCTCGGTCACCCTCCTGCGCCACCACGCTCACCCTCCTGCGCCATCACGGACACAATCCTGCGCCACCACGGACACCCTCCTGCGCCATCTCAGTCACCCTCCTGCGCCACAACGCTCACCCTCCTGCGCCACCACGCTCACCCTCCTGCACCACGTTCGCCCTCCTGCGCCACCACGGACACCCTCCTGCGCCATCTCAGTCACCCTCCTGCGCCACCACGCTCACCCTCCTGCGCCACCACGGACACCCTCCTGCGCCATCTCGGTCACCCTCCTGCGCCACCACGCTCACCCTCCTGCGCCATCACGGACACAATCCTGCGCCACCACGGACACCCTCCTGCGCCATCTCGGTCACCCTCCTGCGCCACCACGCTCACCCTCCTGCGCCATCACGGACACAATCCTGCGCCACCACGGACACCCTCCTGCGCCATCTCGGTCACCCTCCTGCGCCATCACGGTCACCCTCCTGCGCCATCTCGGTCACCCTCCTGCGCCACCACGCTCACCCTCCTGCGCCATCACGTTCACCCTCCTGCGCCACGCTCACCCTCCTGCGCCACCACGGTCACCCTCCTGCGCCATCTCGGTCACCCTCCTGCGCCATCACGTTCACCCTCCTGCGCCACCACGGACACCCTCCTGCACCATCTCGGTCACCCTCCTGCACCATCACGGTCACCCTCCTGCGCCATCACGGACACCCTCCTGCGCCACCACGGTCGCCCTCCTGCGCCACCACGGTCACCCTCCTGCACCATCTCCGTCACCCACCTGCACCATCTCGGTCACCCTCCTGCGCCACCACGCTCACCCTCCTGCGCCATCTCGGTCACCCTCCTGCGCCACCACGCTCACCCTCCTGCGCCATCTCGGTCACCCTCCTGCGCCACCACGCTCACCCTCCTGCGCCACCACGGTCACCCTCCTGCACCATCTCGGTCACCCTCCTGCGCCACCACGCTCACCCTCCTGCGCCATCTCGGTCACCCTCCTGCGCCACCACGCTCACCCTCCTGCGCCATCACGGACACAATCCTGCGCCACCACGGACACCCTCCTGCGCCATCTCGGTCACCCTCCTGCGCCACCACGGTCACCCTCCTGCGCCACCACGGTCACCCTCCTGCGCCATCTCGGTCACCCTCCTGCGCCACCACGCTCACCCTCCTGCGCCATCTCGGTCACCCTCCTGCGCCACCACGCTCACCCTCCTGCGCCATCACGGACACAATCCTGCGCCACCACGGACACCCTCCTGCGCCATCTCGGTCACCCTCCTGCGCCATCTCGGTCACCCTCCTGCGCCACCACGGTCACCCTCCTGCGCCATCTCGGTCACCCTCCTGCGCCATCCTGGTCACCCTCCTGCGCCATCTCCATCACCCACCTGCGCCACCACGTTCACCCTCCTGCGCCACCACGGTCACCATCCTGCGCCATCTCGGTCACCCTCCTGCGCCATCACGGTCACCCTCCTGCGCCATCTCGGTCACCCTCCTGCGCCATCACGTTCACCCTCCTGCGCCACGTTCACCCTCCTGCGCCACCACGGTCACCCTCCTGCGCCACCACGGTCACCCTCCTGCGCCATCTCCGTCACCCACCTGCGCCATCTCGGTCACCCTCCTGCGCCACCACGCTCACCCTCCTGCGCCACCACGGACACCCTCCTGCGCCATCTCGGTCACCCTCCTGCGCCATCTCGGTCACCCTCCTGCGCCACCACGCTCACCCTCCTGCGCCACCACGCTCACCCTCCTGCGCCACCACGGACACAATCCTGCGCCACCACGGACACCCTCCTGCGCCATCTCGGTCACCCTCCTGCGCCACCACGGACACCCTCCTGCGCCATCTCGGTCACCCTCCTGCGCCACCACGCTCACCCTCCTGCGCCATCACGGTCACCCACCTGCGCCATCACGGTCACCCACCTGCGCCATCTCGGTCACCCTCCTGCGCCACCACGCTCACCCTCCTGCGCCACCACGCTCACCCTCCTGCGCCATCACGTTCACCCTCCTGCGCCACCACGGTCACCCTCCTGCGCCATCTCGGTCACCCTCCTGCGCCACCACGCTCACCCTCCTGCGCCATCTCGGTCACCCTCCTGCGCCACCACGCTCACCCTCCTGCGCCATCTCGGTCACCCTCCTGCGCCACCACGCTCACCCTCCTGCGCCATCTCGGTCACCCTCCTGCGCCACCACGGACACCCTCCTGCGCCATCTCGGTCACCCTCCTGCGCCACCACGGACACCCTCCTGCGCCATCTCGGTCACCCTCCTGCGCCACCACGCTCACCCTCCTGCGCCACCACGGTCACCCACCTGCGCCATCTCGGTCACCCTCCTGCGCCACCACGCTCACCCTCCTGCGCCACCACGCTCACCCTCCTGCGCCATCACGTTCACCCTCCTGCGCCACCACGGTCACCCTCCTGCGCCATCTCGGTCACCCTCCTGCGCCACCACGCTCACCCTCCTGCGCCATCTCGGTCACCCTCCTGCGCCACCACGCTCACCCTCCTGCGCCATCTCGGTCACCCTCCTGCGCCACCACGCTCACCCTCCTGCACCATCTCGGTCACCCTCCTGCACCATCTCGGTCACCCTCCTGCGCCACCACGCTCACCCTCCTGCACCATCTCGGTCACCCTCCTGCGCCATCTCGTTCACCCTCCTGCACCATCTCGGTCACCCTCCTGCGCCACAACGCTCACCCTCCTGCGCCACCACGCTCACCCTCCTGCACCATCTCGGTCACCCTCCTGCGCCACCACGCTCACCCTCCTGCGCCATCACGCTCACCCTCCTGCACCATAAATAAGCGCCTGCAGTACTTCGGTTATCTTGATTTCCTCACCTCTTTTCTTGAGTAAAAGAGCAGCGACAGAGCTGTCCACTCCACCGGACATTGCACACACTACGTGTCTCGCTACACCCATGTTTTGTACTCTGACTCTTGACAAGCACGACATTAATCATGATTCTCTTTCCCGAAGCCGTCATGTTCGCCCACGGGGCATGTCCATGTTTTCGGTCCGGCTCGAAACATTATCCGACAGGAAACAGATCTAGAAATAGATCTGTTCCGAGTAGCTTTTCCCACGACTCAGCAGCACAGCACACCGCAGCGCCGAGCAAGTTTGGTCCAAAGTCTAAAGTACGCTCGCTTAATATCATGAATTGCAGTACAGTAAGTTGTGTTATGCACAGTGTTTTAACAAATGATTATTTGAAGAGCAGACTGAGATCGAGGTGAGTAACAGTTCTATTCAGGCTGGACTGCATGAATTGCATTTCATTGGCCGCGTCCAAAACCGCCTGTTAACGTTAGACGTCTTTCTAAACAGCAAATAGTGTAAGCCCAAAAAATAGTGCACCGCCTGCAGAAGGCGTTTTGTGTACTACAGCAGAACGTGGTTTTAAGCTCAGCTGTTGTGTCATCTGCACCATTAACGTTCACAATCTGCAGAGATGCTGAACCGAGCGAGTGTGGCCAGCGCATGCGTAACGTGAACACTGCAGGTAGTAAGACACTGGAAATAAATGAAAGAATAACGTTCGCAGCGGTAGTTGTATTAAGTTAGACTGAATGGTTAGCTTGTCGGAAGTACTTTTAGCAAGCGATCTATTTCATCACTGTACACTTGTCGATTAGACGACTAGATTTATCACCGTGTGAATAACCAGTGTGCTGTCTCTGAAATCCAGCAGGCCTCATTACTCACAGCTCTGGCTATGGAGGACGTGACAGCAGACAGCATTACTCTCCAGATGCTTCAAGAAGCTCGGGACACAGTCACTTCCAGCCCTTTGGGAGTCATCAGCACCCCTCTGATCCCCTGGTGCCAGACCACTCTGCCATCCCACTTGTCCTGTAACATTCATCTAAAGCTGGAGAACATGCAGAGGACTGGTTGGTTTATTTGAATGCACCTGTTTACAGTAAAGCACTGCCAGATTTTCAATTCCAAGTTTCTTTTCCAAAGATGTGTTATTACAGTCCTATTCCAAAGGTCTAGTCCAAAATTCAGATCTATTATAGTCCAGAGTTTCTTTGTATTCCAGAGTTCTGTTTTATTCCTTTAATAATTTTGTCTGTCCCTTTAATGAGTCGTGGGATTCATAAGATATGACAAATCTGAATAGTTTTGGTCAAAATAGTGAGAGCCAGTGTTCAACCTTGTTATTAATATATAGTAAGATACATCACAAATGTAATATGTAGCAGCATAATCAAAATCTGTCCATCCATCCGTCCATCCACTTTCTAAGCCGCTTTCATACTGTCAATATTGAGTAGCTGTTTGATCCTGTCTGGTGATACAGAGCCACTGAGTCATAGGATTGACAGTTCCTCTGCTATATTTGCAACATGTACTTGATTTGGATGAAGCATTAGCAAAATGACCAAACACTATGTAAATGCAGCATTATTGTTATTCTTTTCATTATTGTTCTGTTTTTTCCACTTTTTCACAAACAGGGTCATTTAAAATCAGGGGTGTTGCAAATCAGTTTGCCCGGCAATCCAAAGATGGTCATTTTGTCACAATGTCTGCTGGGAATTATGGGAAGTCCTTTGCATATGCCTCTAAACACTATGGAACAAAAGGTAAAGTTGTGATGCCTGAAACAGCCCCCATGTCCAGATCTCTTCTAATACAAGTAAGACATTATTATGCATCCAGGAATCAATTTCTTTTATAATGCTTGCAATTACTTACTCTAACTTACTCAAAACTCATTTGAATTCGTGATATACCCACAGAGTTTTGGTATTGAGGTTGAGCGAGTGCCAACACCGTGTCTTATGGATTTAGTCAATCGATGTGTTCAAGAGGACAACATGACTTTTATGCATTCCTACAATGACCCAGACCTCATAGCAGGACACGCCAGGTACATAATGACTCATTATTATTGTTTTAATATATGTCACCAAGATTTGCAAAATCAAATTAAAAAGTATATATATTACACACTCACCGGCCACTTTATTAGGTACACCTTGCTAGTAAAAGCTTGGACCCCCTTTTGCCTTCAGAACTGCCTTAATTCTTCGTGGCAGACTTTCAACAAGGTGTTGGAAACGTTCCTCAGGGATTTTGGTTGGTTATTTGAGTTACTGTTGCCTTTCTATCATCTCGAACCAGTCTGCCCGTTCTCCTCTGACCTCTCACATCAACAAGGCATTTTTGTCCACACAACTGCCGCTCACTGGATATTTTCTCTTTTTCTGACCGTTCTCTGTAAACCCTAGAGATGGTTGTGTGTGAAAATCCCAATAGATCAGCAGTTTCTGAAATACTCAGACCAGCCAGTCTGGCACCAACAACCACACCACGCTCAAAGTCCCTTAAATCACCTTTCTTCCCCGTTCTGATGCTCGGTCTGCACTTCAGCAAGTTGTCTTGACCACCTCTACATGCCTAAATGCATTGAGTTACGGCCGTGTGATTGGCTGATTAGCTATTTGTGTTAACAAGCAATTGAACAGGTTTACCTGTTTCATGCATATGTATGTCATGCACTCACTCACTCACTGAAACAATGTAAACTAGACACCAAAATGGATTGGTAAAAATTTAGATGTTTTGTTAAATATTTCAAGTGTCTTAGGTACAGACGTATAATATACTGTACTGTATACTGTGTTTTTGCTTTACTGTATACTTGTTTCTGTTTGTCCTGAGAACTGGTGACTTGAAATATGAAGCATTCTGGATGTTAATTTTATTATAACATTTTCAGTGGCCTTGTTGCATCTTTTCTATTCATCGTTCCAAACACATCTAAAAAGTTTTTAATTGTTTTTACAGCTTCAAAGCTTCATGGCTTCCTACTGGTTAATTGAACTGTTTGGAACACAGTTGAATCATTTTATACATGTATATTAAGCAAAATGCTTTAATAATACTGAAGACAGTAATTCGAAACTTTTGTACCAGTACTAGTAAACTAGCTATTGCAACATTAAGTCATCCACACAATAGCCAGTATGTGTACTGGGCTGATATCAGCAGAAAATGTTTGAGTGGATATCGGACAGAAAAAAAAGAATAAATCTGATCCAATCATGTACCAAACCTAGACCTTTCAACTGAATAAATAAATCTGTGCTCGTGTTGTTTGCTGTGTTTCTTCCTGGGGAGTAGTAGAGTGTTTGAGTAGTTAAGCAGTATTTTACATTTGATGTGCATTCTTTTAGAAGCACATCAAGGGAAGTGCTTCAATTAAAAGTAGCTTATATTTTAAAGAGGAAATATCAGTATTGACAGATACTTTAGATTTCAGCATTGGTATCAGAAAAAGTGAGGCTGCACCATCTCTAATTGCATGTCTTTAACATGTATGGTACTGTAGTCTTGGATTTGAGATTCTGGAGGTGGTCCCTAATCCAGATGTTGTGGTAGTGTGCTGTGGTGGAGGGGGCTTACTTGCTGGAGTGGCAGCTGCCATTAAACTGTCTGGATGTGAAAGGACAAGAATCTATGGAGTGGAGCCAGAAGGAGGTGAAGACTCAACGACAGTGCTCATGAAATATAATGTTAATCAATAAATATAATAAATAAAAATGATTATATAGCATAAGTTGATTGAGTTGGATACATGAATGGATTATTTTCTTACTCAAACTGATTTATTCTTGGGGCAAGAGTAGCATTAGTGCTTATTTGTTGCTTGTTTGTATATTAACCCTTTCATATTTAACAGCATGCACCATGTACAAAAGCTTCATTGAGAAGAAGCCTGTCGGCATGGACAGCAAAAGCATTGCCTCTGGTCTTGCGCCACCGTTCGCAGGTAAAAATTCCTACGCCTCACGTCATTAATGTGTTTTGGTTTCTGTTAAACATTGTGTGAGTTGGCTGAAGAAATGTAAGCTGTTGTATATGAAATAGCAATAATTTTTACACCATTTTCACCAAGTTGAGGTCCTCTGCAGTGAACTTAGATATTGCATTTTCTGCGCAATTGTGTTTTGCAGAAAATTCTGCACAAGTTTAAAATTTTGGGGAAAAAAAGACATGAAATATAAAATATGACATAATTTTTGCACAGGCCACATTTTATATTTCATTTTTCCAGCATGGTAAATTCAGCAAAACAGTAATTATGCATTAAAATGTGCAGCAGTGTGTCTGTCTCTGCAAAGGAAATATTAACTTATTTTCATATAGAAAATCAAGAAAGCATGTAATTTGACTAGGAATACTAAAAACTTTGCAATTGACTGTATAGTCAGTCAAGACATGGCTGTCTACTTGACATACTTTTATCTACAGATTAAAAATAATGCGTGGCCACACCTTATTAACACATGGGAACGAGCTCCTAATGCTCGGCCACGACTTAGTAAGGTATGGGAATGAAATGATTAAGTTGTGGCCATGACTTAGTAAGGCTTGGGATCTCATTCCCACGCCTTACTAAGTTGTGGCCACGCATTATTTGTATTTATACAGGATGTCATCAGCGGGGCTCCGTAGATATCTCTGAAAATAGAAAACTTCCGGCTTCAAATGGATGCTACTACAGTGTTTAGCATAGCTGCATACTTCTGTGCATTTCTACAGATTTCTACAGAAGTCTTTTTGAGATTCCTTAACAACTTGGCACAGTTTAAGGCAAGTGTGATGATTTAGGGATGCAGTTCACATAAAGCTAAACCAGTGACTATATACTTACATTACTTGTTAGCAACATTAGCCCTGTAGCTCCAGTGCAAAACTATGGAATGTAAACTTCAAACAGCAAACATCTGTTGGCTAATCAATTACATTTGAGATAAGGGAGGAAAATGTGTAAATTAGATTTTTAACCAAACCATCACTTTAATCAATGTGCAAATAACATAGTTGTCACTGTCAGGACCCCTCTGACATGCTGCCTGTTTTCTGTGTGACGTCTCTCAGGTGCTCTGCCATATGCATTGTGTCAAAAGTATGTGGAGAAGATAGTGTTGGTGACTGATGAAGAAATCAAGTCTGCTGTGTCCACTCTCTATAGAGCCGGCCTGGTTGTAGAGCCCTCAGGATCTGCTGCTTTTGCTGCCATTGTTAATGACAGAATACCTGACATTACGGGCAAAAACATTGTGATCATCCTGAGTGGAGGGAACATTGGAAAAGATGAGCTTATGAACTTCCCTGATTGAGTTATACAGTCATTTAGATTAAGCTTTTGTAATAGCGATTCAAGTACAATGATTTTTAGACTTAATTACAGTGGATTACAATGATATTGAGCTCTGTAATCAGTTTTTGTCCAAAATAAAATTATCAGGCTGTTTTCAAATGTAAAACTCTAAAAGAGCCCACATGCAAAAAATGGTATTGTTTTCAGCATATGCATTACTTGACCTTTTCAATGTTTCCTCCTGTCATATTGTACAAATTATTCCAGAATAATTGAACAGAATCATGGAAATTTTACCCACATTATGCATTGAATCATTTCCTAAAGTATCATAATCTGATTATTGATTTGGGATCGGAAGTTCATAGCCCTAATATCTTACTCTCTTTTTTGTGAATAGAACTTAGAGCATGAATTTATGGTCATTTTATGGACAGACTCATATGACCAGTAGAGCTAAATCAATGTCTAACTGTTATTTTTCTAAAATGTTCTTACATGGAGAACACTGAAGTCAAATAAAAGACATTTATTAGGACATGCAGCACAGTGGTTGTCTATTGACAGTTTCTGCTTTCCCAGTTTATGACTATTTCCACCTGGAGTTTACGCCATCTGCATTCTCCAAAAGGTAAAAAGCTTCCTCACTTTATGCATTTATGTTCGAGTAACCACATTTCTATCAAACATACACATCAGTGTGATCACCTCTAGTGCCTCATTTCTGTAGAACTACAATTTCAATAAAAATATTTGAATGAAATGTTGGGGCAGTCGTGGGCTGGAGGTTAGGGATCTGGCCCTGTGACCGGAAGGTTGCCGGTTCGATCCCCAGGGCCAACAGTCCATGACTGAGGTGTCTTTGAGCAAGACACCTAACCCCCAACTGCTCCCCGGGCGCTGTGGATAGGGCTGCCCACCGCTCCGGGCAAGTGTGCTCACTGCCCCCTAGTGTGTGTGTTCACTAGTGTGTATGTGGTGTTTCACTTCATGGATGGGTTAAATGCGGAGGTGGAATTTCCCCGGTTGTGCGATCAAAAAAGTATCACTTAAAAGTCTGCATGATGAGAGTGAACACAATACAAAGGTGAAATTTGATCAATTAAAGTGAATAAAGTAAATATTTTTGACTGAAAGGTTTATAAAAGACACAGAATTCAGTCTTATGTCAATTCTTATGTAAAGGTTTGGCCACATTCATGTTTTCCCAACATGTTTAGCCAATGAAATTTGCAGCAGAGTGTCATATTTAAGTTTGTTCACTGTAGAGGACACATTTAACTTGTTTACAACTAGAAAATCAACAAAACAAGTCATTTGATCATGGCTCCCCAAACTGAGTGTATCTGGTTTGTTTCATTTTGTTGAGGAACTAGATATTGACTGTTATTTAAGAGTGTAGACAATACTGAAGACATAATCATACTGCTTATTATGGCATATAATATTGATAATGTTTAATATAGCAATATAAAATACTTTTTAGTAGGACTGCATTAGTAATTAATTGATCTACTGATTACTTTGTTGATTATTCAGAGTTTCTAAATTACATGACAACAGCCATAGAAATAGGTTAACACATCATGTACAGAGGACAGACTTAAATCAGTCACATTTTACTGCACAATGTCAATGCATTTGGTTTAAAATTTTAATATTCTAAATCTAATCATACATTTTAAGTGAGACGTTTTGAAATTCTGTATTCACATTTATTTGCTTCTTTGCAACAGCCAATTTTAAGTTATTCTCCTTATAACCTCGTCTGAATGGAACTAAAGAGCTGCAGGCAAAATAGGCAGATATGTAAATGCGTTCAGGCCAAGTGTTCCTCATACCCTTCACGGGAAGAAGAGATGTTGGAATAGAATCATGGCAACAGAAGAATGATGAGGCAAAGTGGACTTGTCTGACCTTTGTGTGGAAGCTGGCTGTGAAGATCTATTTGATTTGGCTGTGTCTGAAACGTAAATGCGTCCTTCACCACCTACCATGTCCCATAACCATAACCAATGTGCTCAATAAAAAATAGTTTTTAACATCAGCACTGAGCCAGTGCAGGAAACAGACTGGTTTGTCTACAAATATAATACATTTTATTTTTTTGGTTATAAAAAGTTTTTTTTTTTGTTAAATGCAAAAATGTTTACAACAAAAAAACATTTATGCTGAGTGCATTGATTGGTCTGGCAAAATGTTACCTACTTATTTACACATTAATGTAAAATGTTTCCAATTCAATCGTATGGAATTAATCAATCACAGATCATGATTAAAAGCTGGGCCATCCACAAGCAAAGCAACCACCGTATCTCAAACCGAGAAAACTGAGACAACCAAGCATAAACCCAAAACGAAGGAAATGCAGCAGTGAGTACCAAACGCTATGCTTTAGAACTAGAAACAAGCAACTACCGCTGTGTGTTGTATGAGGTATGGTCAGATGAAGCTTTGAAGCCAAAGAATTTGTGCTGTCACTTGAAGACTAAACACAGCAAGTGTGCATCTTAACCAAAGTGAATGCAGACAGAACTTCATTTACAACTCTCTTCCATTCAGCCTGATATTCAGCACTTGGTAGCTGCCATATATCATCTTAGATGAGAACTGGGGGAACAAAACAGACCAGTTAATGTTTTCTATGGGCTGCGAATTGCAAAAGGTTGGGAGAAAACATACAATTAACTTCACTCTGATCAGATTTATTAAAAATACTATTTGGCAGATGTTTAAAGACGAACATAAATGAGCAGGTTGTTTTTGTATAATTAAAATTAATCTCTTATTTTACAAATTAAGATATCAAAACAGACTGTTTGGAGCCATAGAGCCATAGACCACACAGGAATAACTTTTGGTTCCATAAAGAACACTTCAGTAGATGGTTCTTTAAAAACTTAACTAAAAGGTTCCTTAACCTGCTAACCAAAATGTGTCAGCACTCCAGAGAACTCTTTCTAGGCACCTTTATATTTATTTAAGAGTGTTATGTCCTGTAGGTGCTAGCTAGCTATACAACGTCCTTAGCGGCCATTCTGCAGATAACAGCGTCCAAAACACTTCCACACTTCTCCTCTTGAGGTGTGACTTTGTAAAGCTGAAATGACAAAAACAAAGGACTCAGTCAGATGACAACAACAACAATAAAAATTTCTGATTTATTTATAAAGCACTTTTCATACCCGTGGCATAACTTTTAACAATAATAAAGAACACTAAGTTTGATTTTCTTGAATTATAGTTACTGTTTGGTAACTATAATAGAATTAAAAGTAAGTAAATAAAAAAGATTATTATTTTAAAATCAGATCAATTATTGACATAATTCAAATAAAGAAATAAGCAAAATTACAGTATAAATGTAATCAAAAGCTAAATTACAGAGGTACATTTTGAAATATTTCTTAAAATAGTGTATCGAGCTCGATTGCTTAATAAAAGAAGCATTGAATTCCACAGTTTAGAAGCATAATAACAGAAATATCAATGAACAAACCTTTTTTATCTTGGCAATGTCACATATGGTGGACATTTGATCAGCTGGTATCTGCTGGCCGTCCACATTAGACACAATGTCATCCTTGTCCAGAACGTCCTCTCTGTTATGAACCAGGACGATGAGGACTGCATTGTCACCGTCTGAGATTCCAAACCGTTTAAAAGCCTCAGAGATCTGTGAAGCACAAAGCATTTGCAACATAAGAATTACACCACACACTCAAACCTCACAGCTACAATAAACTCAAACCTACTTCTGAGATGCTCTCAGGAACAATTAGTGGTACATGTTTTATAAGAGAAACTGCTTACATTGTTGGTGGGTGAAAGACTGAAGATGATTTCAGAGTATAAGCTCCTTGTCTTCATTTTTCCATTCTTCTGCAAATGAACTGCTTTATTTGCTGCAGCTAGAGTCTGGAAGGGATCCAATACCTTGAGCGAGGGGGGGGTGATGAAGAGGAAGAAAGTCAGAGAAGCAGAGAGAGAAACAAAAGGAGAGAGAGTGAGAAAATAAGTGAAAGGAGAAAGAATGGGAGTCAGACACGAGTAGAAAAAAGAGGGACAAGAAAACAAGAAAAGAGAGAGGGAGGGCGAATGAGAAAAAGTAATAAAATTAAAAGAATGAGGCAAGGTTACAGAGAGGGAGATAAAAGGAGGGTGATGAAGAGAAAAGGGAAGTGATGGAGAGAAAGAGAGAGAGCGTATGAGAAAAAAATAGTAAAAAAGAAGAAGAGAAAGAGGGAAGGGAGAGAGAGAGAGACACAGAGAGACACAGAGAGAGAGAGAGAGACACAGAGAGAGAGAGAGAGACACAGAGAGAGAGAGAGAGACACAGAGAGAGAGAGAGAGAGAGAGAGAGAGAGAGAGAGAGAGAGAGAGAGAGAGAAAACTTCTATATAATGTATATAATTATATATACATTGACTTCTGTCAAGTTAACACTGGTTTACAGTCTGGTTTTACACATTCACTACAACACACGCCCCAAACGTAATAGTGCCTGTAAGCCATCTAACCGGGACTGTAACAGTGACAGACCCCGTCTAGTCTTTACCATGCTCGGGTTAATCAGCGCGCCGGGTATTTGACCCTCCACTGCCATCTTTCTCAGCTCTGCACAGTTTCTAACATCACTGAAGAGCAGCTGAGTCACTGAATGTTCTGGGAAAAGCTCTAGATCCTGAGTTAAATGCATCCTGCGTGTTAAACGCGAGCTCACCTGGCTAAGCTAACTAACTCCAGCTACACGAAGCGCACTGGCTCGGGACAATAATATTGTGACACCGTCGGTTTGCTAACGTTCCGTGTGTGTGGCTTTACGTCGTTTAAGCATTTGAATGATGTTAATATGAGTATTAATTAATAAACAGATAACGTAATGTCAGCCATATTCTTATTTGATTTACATTTACATATATATAATGGTCAACTGTAAACTTCAGACGGAACGTCTTAGCGTGCACTCAAGTTTCCGCCCCGAAAGTTGTAATGGTCGCCCCGCTCCCTGCTAGCCTGCTGCAGTATGCAGGCAGATAAAAGGCGCGTTTTGCAGCGACGCGTGAGTTCAGGAAGGTTGGGTTTGAGTTGAGTGTTACTGGACCGCCCTGTGAGGCAGAAGCGCCGTTTGCTGTGAGGTCTAGAGCGGTGTGGAGCGAGCGAAGCGATGCTGGATCGTTTTGAGCGCTACGCCTTCGCGGCGCTTTGCAGCGTC